>NC_057801.1:466966356-467016825 GCF_018294505.1 Triticum aestivum
CCAACCGAGGTTCACCTAGCAAAGTGCGATGTAGCACCCCCCCCCCACGCCACACACACACACTTTCAGTCGGCGGGCCAGAGAGGCATATATCTCACCAAGATGGATCGTAAAACGGACCAAGGATAATCCACCTTGGTCGTACAACCTCTCTCTTGTTGTTAGTCAAAGTGATGGCCGTCCATGCGACCCCGAAGATGGGCTAGCTCGCCAATAATCACGCAAGTAGCTAGTCCTCGAAGACAACCACTGCATGCGTGTGGCCCAAACATATGTATGGAGAGGTGTGTTTTTGAGTAACAATGAACAACTTTGATGTGGCATCGTGATTTCGAACTAGAAATCCCCACACCGAGTGAGGGTTAGGTTGACGATGCATATGTATGTTACACCACACTTCAAGCCAACGACGGGGATTCATATATGCATGCATGCATGCATAGTATATGCGCTCAAACTTAATTAGGTCTGAATCTCACCTTGACCTATACTACGATAACACGAACCAAATGAAGAATCCGCCATGGTAACCTATCTTGTTGTTGGTCAAGGTGATCATGGATGTCCACGCAGGCCCACGAATATATAGGCTTGTCGCCAATAACCACACGAGGGAGTGTATCGTTCAAAGGGAACCACTACATGCATATGTATGGAGGTGATGTGTGCATGCATGTTTGAATACACAACATTGATCTGGCACGTGTGTCAAAAATCATACACTAGCTCCCCACACAGAGCGAGATCGGTTCATGATGGTGCCGTTGTACTAGCCACTTTGACTCGATGGGAGGGATTCATGCGTACACATGCATGTGTGTGTGCTCAAAGTGTATCATGCATGTCATCCCAGAGTAAAAATAATAATCCCCTCCTAAGTCAAATTAACCTCTCTTGTTGTCAGGCAAAAAGAAGTGATGGACCAAGTGGGCCCACAGATGGAAAGCATCGATACCGCTGATAACCACTTAAGTGGGTGCGAGAGGACAACCACCACCGCTTTGCATGTGGGCCAAACATATATATGTTGAATACCAAAAATGCACAACTTTGATGTGCCACATGCCTAAAAAACCGTAAACCATACACCCACATAGAGCAAGGTTCATATCAAGCGTACTACATATGATGGTCCCCTTCCCCCTCTTCACCGCATACTATATGCTCCTGCCATAATATATGTACAACCCAAAAGAATCCTCATCGATGGTGAAATTAATTAACCTCTCCCAGTGTAGGTCAAAGTGATGCATGCATGCATGCATCAACGATGGCCTCGTGGGCCCACAGATGGAAGCATCACACGTGAGTGTCCTAGCTAGGATATATATATGCATGTGGCCCAAAAAGGTTGTGTGATGTTTGAATAATCAATTTCACAATTTTTATGTGGCACATGCCTCGGTAACCAAAAAGTCCCGACACTGAGTGAGGTGTACTTGTTCACGAACACATACGTATAGTATATATGCTAGTCCCCTCCCACCTCTTCGACGTGTACTATATACCACCATAACACAAACAAAAAAAGGTTCTACCTTGCTGGTCAAATTAACCTTACTGCCGGCTGTTTGTCAAAGTGATGGACGACGACCTCGCAGGCCCACATAAAGCGTCACACGCGAGTATCAAGTGTCATGTAGGACAACCATCGACTGCATGTGGCCAAAACATTTATGTATGAAAGGGTTGTGTCATGTTTTAAATAACAATTTCACGACTCTGATGTGGCACCAGCCTGCCTAACAAAACGGCAAACCAACACGCTGGCTCACAACTCGTAGTGTACTGCGAGCCACCTGCCACCCCTAGACGCACACACCCACACACACACACTGCGAATCCACCGCAACTACGATGCATGTTAAATTAATTATCCCGCGGTGAACATACATGTTACCAAAGGAGGGACGTTTTAATTTCAAAAAAACCACAGAGATCATTAAGACGTCTTAGTACAATGATTGATTGATTTTCTATGGGTATAATGTGCAAAAATCAAATTTGAGCTACATGCACACGTGATAGTGCTCCTAAATGGATTGCAAAAACACATGTGTCTCAATGGGTGCATGTTTACTCCCCATGCAACTAACTTCAAACATTGAGAATCTTGATTTTTAAATTCTAGTACATCCAAAACTTATTTGAAGTTCATGAAACTTATCGTGTTGTCATATGGACATGAATACAAGTGGCATTGTACTTTTTTTTGTCAATTTGAGACCAGTTTTGATGTAATCTTGATCTAATTACAGACAGGAGATTATTAATAATTGGGAACCAATATCCCAAACGGATTATTCATTTGAACCATGAGTGTTATACCAACAATGGATACGTGCCATGCTTCGGTTAAGCAATAAAGCGGCAGCATTTATCATCCAAATAGAAAAACAATATACGTGCCGCCACGCGACCCGTGTGGCGTGCGAGCACGCGTGAGTTGACGGGACGCACGCGAGCAGTCCGCCGCGCAGGCAGATGGGGAGGCGTGTGTGCAGGTGTGTGAATTGACGAATGTGTGCTCGCTACACAGTGTCATCGGGAGGCGTGCAAGTAGCTGTGTGAAACTTTGGTAGGCATGCCAGCAGTCCGGTGTGCAGGCTCACCGAGAGGTGAGCCATCGGTTTGACCGCCACCCGCCTCTCTCCCACAACTCCCACTACTCCATATTAATGGTGCGCCCGAGCGGCCGCACCCCCCATCCTCGCTACGCACACACAATCCTCTCTCTCCGCTTGCATCCTCAATGCCGCTCGTCCTCAAAGCCGTCAGTGTATGAGGATGCCGCTGAAGCGCCCCATCGAAGGGAGGGGCGACACTGGGGCTGCTAAAGCACCGGAGCAAGGTGTGGAGATGGAGACAAAGGTTGCCGTCATCGTCGGTGATTTATCGCTGCACCCCGACGTCGTCGACGGCGTCGAGCTTCCACAGCCGGAGGTGGAGTTCCACACCGACTCCGATGACCACTCCGGCGACGACTCCGACGATGACGGACAGCTGGTTAGTCATCTATATCCATTTATGTGTCAAATAGATCATAGGGTTTCTCTAGTTACTCTTGCCTCCCCCTTTTTGGAATAGAAATCCTGTGGTTATGTTCTCCCAATCCATGAAATCTGAGTAATTTTCGTTAGATCCGTGTAGTGCATTGATTGTTTGAATGGTACATGTGATAAGTGATTAGTTGTTTCATTTGTGCAAATGATTTCTGCTAGTAATCCAACTAGGGTTAGTGTTCGTGCTAATAATTCCTAGCCAGGACTTGACAATTGATTTTGAATGACCTACATATGTTTGTGCCATTATTTTCTTCAAATTGGTCTATACATAGACGACTGTGCTTAAAAATCAAACCATAATCTCTGAATATGTATAAATAAATAGCCATAAATTCCTAATCCTAATTCACGGCATGTAATCAGTGATTTGATGCCAAATTTGTTTTACTATATGTATAGGTGTTGTCTGGCGATGTGGACAGCGAGGATGAAGATGCCCAGAGGAGGTACAAGAGGCGAATCCTGAGGGAGCTTTATGTGGGAATGCATAACAGGCGTATTAGGACCAGGAACGACGGCTATGGATGCCCATTTTGCAACCACAAGATTCATGACACGTATCTAAGTGTTCTGGCGCATGCAAGAGGACGGGCCTTTGGCTCCTTCAAGCAGAAGTATTCTTGCAGGGTGGCGCACGGCGCGTATGCCGAGTACCTGGAGAAGCTTCAGGATCGTGTTGGCCGCATGTGAGATGAGATGTGGGATGGATCGAACTATGTACGCTTGAGTATGCTTAATGACGGTTGAACTATGTACTTATGGTTGAACTATGCTTATGTACGTGTACGCTTATTATCTATGTCTGAGTATGTTAAATATTTCGCCAAATTTTGGTAAAAATTACAACAAGGGACCAATAAACCAGGACGGAGGTAGTACATCAAAAACACACGGTTCCCAAAATTGGAAACATGTGCAATGACTATCATTTTGCCTGATGCGTCAATCACACACGGTTCACTTTAGCAAACCGTCGCCCCCAAAATTCTTTATGGGACAGAAAACCCTCACCACCCAATTCAAAAAAGAAAAAAGAAAACCCTCACCATCCCATGTCACAAAAACCCTCACCCCGCCTGCCACCCCCTCGGCCCCTCCGGTACGTTCCCCATTCACACATGCACAAGCTCCTCCGCGTCTATGCCATGGCACCGCCTATCGCGGCGGTAAACACTTAGCTCGACGCCTGCCGCCGCTGCCAGGCTACCAGCAAAGCCCACCGCATTTCGCCACTTCTGCTTGCCGCCGCCTATCGCCATCGACTTTCTCGACGCTGCTCGCGGTCGACCCAGCTCCGCTCGGTTGGGGAATCTGCCGTACTGAGGGTTCTTTCTCATGGACGACAAGGTAACTAATTTAACGAGATATTATCTCATCTCTTATCCCAGTTCATCTGCCTCCTTTAATCACCTGGCGGAAATCACCGTGAATTCATTTTTATTTGAGCTGATTTGAGGGTTTTCTTTCATTCATAGAATGTACAGTGTGCCGACACTTTAGGACTTGGCGACCGCCGCCAGAGATTCCATCTCATCGTACCATATAACTTGAGGACGCGCGCGGTATGTTCAATCTCACCCTAAATCGGTTGGCATGGCCTACTTTCCTGAACATATTCTAAATATTGCTACATTTGGATAAAAGGTGCCACATGCACCATATACATCAAAGGGGATTTTTTCCCTCTTCTTTCTATATTAGGCAAACTAATGATGTATTGTTATTTCGATTACTTTCATATTTCCATGACATCATGTTCACCCTATCTGTTTAATTATAGACTTTTGTCCTTCGATTTCAACTGTTGTACAGTTCTTTCAATTTGAGCCCATATTTGCATGTTACCATATTTTCTTTAACAATCCTACCATTTTCTGCAGGACATCCCTCGCTATGCAACAGCTTATGTAGTGCACAATTTTTCCTTTACATACATCAAGGCTCCACGAATGTCATACTGCACACAAACCATGGATTTACAATCGTTGCTACTGTAAGACTGGATGAACGTGGTGACTCCTATTTTGGCACTGGCTTTTGGAATGAAATTGCAAAGTTTTATGTAATGAAAGCTGGCACTAAAATTGCACTGCACATAGAAGGGCCTGGTCATGAGATATATGCTAACTTCCCCAACAAAATCATCCGTCCAGACTTTGTTCGAAGTAAGTTTTCTTTTCAACTATCTGAATATGTTGACTTACCCAGCAATGTCAAATGAATTGTGTAGTATTTAAGTAACCAATTGTTATTCCCTTATCTTACTATATTCCTACCTAATAACTTATAGTTATCAATACACTTTTCTATTGCCCTATTTTAACTAAATATTTCATGTACTCCCATTTCTATCAGAAAGCGCCGCTGACAAGGAGACTCCGGAGGTGGAGAATGAGGCTGCCAACAAGCGGAGGTGGGGCGAGCTACAACCGCAAGGGACTCCAGCAGGCCTAGACTTAATCAGCAGCCTCCCCGATGATATGTTGAGAGTCATCATCTCCCTCCTCCCAATCAAATATGGGGCGCGGACAACCCTCCTTTCCCGGCGGTGGCGCCCCCTATGGAACTCCAGCCCTCTCGACCTCATCGACACACACGAGCTCTGCCATGGCTATCGCAAAAGCTTGGACGCGTTCTCCAAGATCCTCGGCAGTCACCTTGGCCCAACCAAAGGCCTTAGAATGGGCAAGTTTTGTTCCAGTGGCAAGGACCGAGCCAAGCTTGACGACTGGTTCCGATCCCCCACCCTAGATCAGCTCGAGGAGCTCACTTTTGATGATGGGCATATGCGGTCACTGCCAACGTCCGCACTCCGCCTCGCGTCCATGCTGCGCATCGCCAAGTTCAGGAACTGCCATTTCCGCCCCTTAATCATGCGCCCGCTCTTATTCTACCACGCCTGAAGCACCTCGAGCTCATCGCCATCTGCGTCTCAAAGGGTGACATGGAGCGCCTGCTCCATGGCTGTACTGTACTCGAGTACCTTCGTCTTCAGGCGATCAATGGGTTGAGTACCTTCCACATCACCTCCATGACTCTCCGGGCTATTTATGTGTGTTGCTGGTGCGGCAGGGAGACATCACAAAAGTTGGACCATGGTATGGTCTTCCAGGACACACCTGCACTTGAGAGATTACTTGTAGTTGATCAAGAAGGTCCAACAAGAATCAATGTCATTTCTGCGCCGAAATTGACAGTGGTGGGCTACTCGTCTGACAAATACTCCGAACTTGTTATTGGATCCACACCCGTTCAGGTACAACAGCCGCCTTCTACCTCTCCTTCTGCAAAATAACATTATTTCTAATTTTGAATATGTTTGTTCGTCTATCATTCAGAAAATGATTCCGACAACTTGACCCCGAAACTGCGCGTAGTGAAGGTCTTGGCACTAGAATCTATCGGGCCCGACCTGGAGCAAGTTGTCAGTTTCCTGAGATGCTTTCCGTGCCTGGAGAAGCTATATATCGAGGTTATGTTCCTTTCCTGTTAAATGTTAACCATAAGGGAGTTCAATTTGTGACACCTTTTTCCAAGTTTACAATGACAATGTACTATGATTTTTGAAGGTTCTTTTGGAGGATTTCAGTACATACATGCCCCCCCCCCCATATTGGTTGCTTGATCCATATGGTTACAATCAATAAGCATTTCTCCTTTGGATTCATCTGTACTGGTTTTCTTAGGGAACTTTTCATCCACTCCAACCTCTTTTGAAGAAGGCTACATTTTTCTAGAATGTAATCAAATGCCCATGTTAATCATGTCAGATCGAAGATGGCATGTTAGTGCATTTTACAAATCCTGCAAACCAAATAGCTATGCCTGTAGTAATGTTCAAAACTCCATGTAGGCACTAACATGTTTTCTTCTTTTGCAGATAAGATTAGGCCCAGTGGTGGATAATGTGATACAATATAACAATCACGTCGAATGCCTAGGTCTGCATCTCTCAGAAATTACTTTGAACTCCTGTCGAGGGACATTACCGGAGATTATATTTGTCGGGTTCTTTGTTCTCAGAGCAAGGGTGCTGAAGGAAATGAGGTTTGCCCTACATTTATTTCGCAAAAATGAATGGTCTGTTGATCAGCGTCGGCGCCTGGGGCAGAATGGAGTAGGCTCCAAAAATGCTGAATTTCATTTTGGAACTTCAGATGACAGAGTAATCGGAAGTCATCGGGTCAACTCCATACATGACTTCTCAGTGGCTGACCCCTTTGCAGAAACTGTGAGGTTTCAAAGCCAGACTTAGAAGCGGTGATATTAGTTTGAACCTCTCTGATATCCATGTTCAGCGCATCAGCGCGAGCGTTTGCAGCTGATGAGCTGAATTTCATTTCTAATATCAGTTTGAACCTTGTAATCTTCGAATTTGAGCCATATAACTCTAGAATTTGAACCTTGTAACATTTCGAGCTTTTGTGGTACAATCGTTGAAATGCCATTGTATGAGACTCGTATATTGCTAGCACTATTTTGACCTTAATATGCAATGGTCTTAGATTTTATTAACCATTCTCAAATCAGTTTACCTTGTCGATCTCACAGCACACGATCTGTATAGCTAACTCGACTGCGATCTTCGACATTATTGCACATAGTTCGTTTCTTCCACCGTGTGCACTGTAGCCGCAGCATTAATTATCGCACTCGAGTGTCCATCATCACCCTTCTGTGTAACTTTCACCTCATCACCCAAGGGTAAACTTATGACTGAAGTCATTCCACACACTTCGTTTTTACAAAGCTTTTTGCCAATAAATGCCCATGATTTGTCCCTCTTCTAGCCGACGCGTAGCCAAACTAGCCGGGCGGGAAGCTTGCGCAGTAACTAGCATGGTAGCATGGGAACAGGCTCACCCACGATACATTTGGCGCCTCTTCGAGCCCACGCCTGGGGTGCGGTGTTGTCAAGCGTGCACTGGATTCTGGAATCCTCCGCTATGAACGTCGTGACAAGACGTGATGATTACAGGCCGGCCGGCCCCCATTTGATATAGCAGCCATTTAACCTACCATTGTGTCTCTTCAACATTTTGATCACGCCCCACCATTGCAAGAAGCACACCCACTGTCACACCCTAGTTAGTCATGCATTAGAGTGTTGCATCATGTCTATTCTATTCAACAGAAATTTGAAATGGGGATGACAGAACCCCCAACCCCCTCTGAAACCAACTAGGGTTTACTAAAAATATTTTCAATGAACCTGAAATGCCCTTCTAAAATGTCCATCATTTTTGTCTTGGTTCAGAACCTCTGCCAAAAGTGGTGCTCAATTTTCTAGGTCAGCCTAAGGTTTTTGAAATAAATCATAAGTATTTGAGTTTGGGCATTTAAATTATATAAATTATTTTAAATGCTCAAATAATCCCAAACTAAAATGTTCCATGCTGGATATATTCCAGTTAATGGCCATGAGCAGTTTGGTGAATTTTGGAGTTGTTTAGGTATTTTTAGAAAGTTCACAAAGCTACAGAATAAATAGAAAAAGATAAATAAAAAGAGAGAGAGGGAACTAACCTGGCAGCCCACCAGCCAGCCCACCCAGCCGGCCCAGCCCAGCAGCCGCTCCAGCGAGCTGCTTGCCTTCGCCAGGCAGGCAGGCAGGTGCTCGACGGCGACGCCAGCGCGCGCCACGCAGCTGCCCACCGCCCTGCTTCCTCCTCTCACCTTGTTGCTGGCCTGGACGACCTCCACGTCGTGCCCCGAACCCCGTGGACACACCCATTCGCCCCCAGCTCCTCTCCCTCGCTCTCCCACGCCATGGTCGACGCCACCGCAGCCGCACCGTCGTCGTAGTCGCGCTCTTCGTCGTCCTCGCGCCGCGCCGCCGTGTCTAGGAGCTCCGCCGCCCTCCTCTTCTTCGAGCTAGTCGAGCCCCGAGCGCTCGTGTGCCCCGAAGCCACTGCACCGACCTCGCCCGACTCCGCCGTCACCGGAGATCCCCTTTGCCGTCACCACCGCACCAGCTCATCCCCGACCGCGCCGTCTGGTTCCTCGAGATCGCCGTGAGCCCAGCTACCTCTTCCCCCTTTCCTCTCACGCTCTCGTGCACCACAGCGTGCGCACGAAGCTTCACCGCACGCACCGCCGCCGAGCTCGTCGCCGACGTGTCTCTGGCCAACCACCGGCCACACCACCGTGTCCATCGCACTCACCGCACCCGCAGGAACCCATAGCATCACTCCACGCGCCTCGCCGTGCCCCCTAGCGTCGAGTTCGACCTCACCCAAACTCCGGCGACCGCCAACGTCGTCGCCGGCACCGTTTCCGGCCACCCCGAGCCCAACCAACGCCACCAAGAGCTGCGGCTTGCCCCCGGCTACACGTAGATGCCCTCCGCGGCTCTTATGGTCGCCGGAATGCACAAAACCACTCCCGCCGCCGCGTTCGGCCTCGCCGGCGGCTAAACGCCGGTAAGTTGACCCCGCTGACCCCCCGTTTGACCACGAGTGGGCCCAGTTTGACCCTCCTGGGTCAATGACAGGTGGGGCCCAGCCCTGTTAACTAATCAGGATTAGTTTTAATTAATAATTAGTTAAACTAATTACACTGACACACGGGACCCACTAGTCAGGGTTGACCTGGACTGTTCCGTTGACCGCTGACGTCATCCTGACGTAATGCTGACGCAGTAATTTATTTACTGGAATTATTATTACCCAGGAAATTCCAGTAAATACCCCAAACTTTAAAAAATCATAGAAATTAATCTGTAACTCCAAATGCAAAGTTTTATATATGAAAAATGATCAGAAAAATCCAATCTATCCATCTGTACTGGTTTCATGCATGTTTAAGCAAGCTAACCTGATGTTTAGAGCAGAACTAGATAAAGCACTTAAAGGGGCCACATATGAGTTTGAAACTTGAATCTTTGATTCAAAATGGTTCAAACCCATCTGGTCTTAGTTGCATTAGCCCAACACACTCATTTTGCCATGTCTCATGCATGCATCATATTCTTGCATATTGTTTGGTGATGTTTGTGTATTGGTGCTCTTTGCGGCAGGTTCTGCCTCCGAGGAGTTCCACGATTACCCTAACGAAGATCAATATCAGTGCATCGACCCATCAGGCAAGCAACCAACCATTTGATCATACCGATACAATCCCATGTTCTCGCTTCTGTTCTCTTTTACTGCATTAAGAGAACGCGATTCAAACTGCTGAGTGTTACGGTAGCTGAACCCATTTCCTCTGCATGACCTGTCATTGCTGCAGTAACTAGATGAAACCCACTAGCATGTGTAGGAGTTGATTGAGCCATATGTATGTGTTGTTCCTACCTTGCTATGCCTGCTATGCTTAGAGTCGTGTCAGGTCTGGTTCATCTGGGTGATGGGCTAGAGTGAAATGATCATGCCGCTAATGAGAGTGATGTGGTGAACATGATTTGGTAAAGGTATCGATGAAAGGCCATGTAGGAGTACATGGTGGGTTGTTTCATTGAAGCCGACATTAAGCACTGAGATCTGTATGTGTGATTTAAGATTCAGCTACTACCATGCATTGGGCCCTGAAATATAACCCCGCTCGACTTCTTATTCACCCTAGTCCTCTGTCCAGGAGTTGCAAGTAGTTTCTGGTGTTTGTAGCTTACTGGAGGCCGTGGGCAGCGCTGACCGCGGGGTGGGCTGTGATGCGGTAGGTACGTGGCACGGTGTACCGGATACCCGTTAGGTATCTCGGGAACCATGTACACATTGTTCGGGGCCGTATGTGGAAACCTCGGCCGGACTCCCTGCGGATGGAACCTGGATAGGCGATAAACCTAGACTAGAGACTTAGGTGTTTAGGTAGGTCGTGGTCTACACCCACGTCGGCTTTCGCTTGAAGTCTGCCGAGCACATGTCGTGTGCAGACGCTAAGTGGTGGAAACATGTATGAAGAAGTACACCCCTGCAGGGTTAACATTATCTATTCGAATAGCCGCGTCCGCGGTAAAGGACTACTTGGTTGCCTATACAGTTCATAGACAAGTAAATGGATACTACTAAAAATCTCAAGATAAGCGTGAGTGCCGATGATGGCTCTTCTGTAGGATGACGGAGGTGGATCCTCGGTGGTGTATTGAAGTGGTGAGTAGTGGACTCGTGTGCGCAAAACCATTTCAAGTTGGTGTATCGTAGGATAGCTTAGCCAAGAGTCAAAGCTGGCTTGCTGCAATAACCCCACCAACCCTTCTTGATAATGTGCATGTATGTAGGATCTGATGTAAGTCTTGCTGAGTACCTTTGTACTCATGTTGCTTTAATTTACATTTTTTAGAAGTCGCTACAACCCCTTCTGATGGGTTCTTCATAGACGTTGACATCGATGAGTAGACTGAGGCCCAGGTGGTGACCCTGAGCTTGTGAAGGGCCACGTAGTATAGCCAGGCTTTCCCAAGCCTCTTTTATTTTACTAGTTGTCTGTACTCAGACAAGTTACTTCCGCTGTTGGCTTGTATGTCTGTATGACTTGAATGCTGGGTCGTGTGACCCGTACTTGTGTGTATGATATGTATGGCTCCCTGAGCCTTTAAATAAATTACTTGTGTTGTAGAGTCATGTTGTGATGCCTTGTTGTATTTGCACATATCGAGCATATTGTGTGTATGATTGAAATGCTTGGTATGTGTGGGATCTGACTATCTAGTTGTTTATTCTTAGTAGCCTCTCTTACCGGGAAATGTCTCCTAGTGTCTCCACTGAGCCTTGGTAGCTTGCTACTGCTCCGGAACACTTAGGCTGGCTGGCATGTGTCCTTCTTCGTTCTTGTGTCTGTCCCTTCGGGGAAATGTCACACGATGGATTCTGGAGTCCTGTTAGCCCGCTACAGCCCGGTTTACCGGAGTCCTGCTAGCCCAGTGCTACAGCCCGGATTCACTTGCTGATGACCGACACGTTCGATGCTGGGTCATGAATGCCTGTCCCTGTAAGTCTGTGCCACTTTGGGTTTACGACTAGCCATGTCAGCCCGGGCTCCTTACCATATGGATGCTAGCGACACAATCATATACGTGTGCCAAAAGGCGCAAACGGTCCCGGGCAAAGGTAAGACGACACCCGTGGGAATACCGTGCGTGAGGACGCAAAGTGATATGAGGTGTTACATGCTAGGTCGATGTGGCATCGAGTCAGGGTCCTGACAGCGTTGGTATCAGAGCCGGACTGCATGTAGGTTCTCCAAGCCAAACTGGTCGATGTTGAGTCTAGAAATGCTTTAGTTATATGTAGGGGAATTGATTGTGGGTTGGAACGTAGGGCTCTTTTTACTTCTCTATCTCATGACATTCTGATCTGAGTCAGTCTATTCTTTCACCGGGGGTTAAGGAATAGGATATTTCTCTCTATCAGGTTCACGTGTTACTATTCGGTAGTACCTTATAGGTTCGATGATTACAAGCCTAGTTCAGCTCTACTACCCTGTTATACTATTAAGTTGGACCCAGAAACTTGATATGATATTATTCAGTGTCTATGTAATTCCTTGCAAATGTCTCAAAATCCTTCTTGAGCATTTACAGCCGTTATGATGTCCAAATTCTGCTAGAAATTCTAATGCTTTTGCATTATGGTTGTGTTTTCAGATGGCCACTCGTGATCAAAACCAAGTGGTTCACCTGACTCGATGTATCAATGTGCCTGGTCATACGGCTATGTTAGTCCGGGTAATGATCGAGGCGGGTTACCGTTGGTATCCCGAATACACGGTCGAAGAGCAGTTTCGAGACTTTAATCAAAGCTAGTATCTCTGCATTGTCAGGATATTTCCCTCTTATCCTGGTTCTACCGAGCCCCTCCACTGCTCCTATGGACTCGGGGTTACTATTGAGATGGTTGTGCAAGATGCTGCCTATTCTATGATGACCATCATGCGAGTCAGGACTGGCCTATTTCGGGACTCCGACTTCCGGTATATGCCAGCTTCACTCCCGGGAGCACAAGGGTATCTCCAGGCTATCTATGCTGACTCCACTCAGGAGGACTCACTAACCCGCACCACTGCACAGTTGCTTGAAGACAAGGACCGTGAAAATTGGGCCTTGAGGCTGGAGCTCTTCAATACCCGTGCTGATCATTGGGCCACTTTGACTCGGTTTGCACCGGCTGTGCAAGCTGGATATATGGATATGCGAGATCTCTATCCTGTGAGATCTGCTCTGCCAGACATGATGGATTGGCGTGATGTAGGAGGCATCACCCCACCTCGTGGTCCCCGCAGGCCACCGTTTGTTGGTCCAAGACCTCATCCTAGCCCCTATGGTCCACAAGCTCCACGAGACCGACTGTTTCCGGATGATCACATTGAGCTTCCAGGCTATGGAGGTGACTTCTATGAAGACTACTACGGAGTTGTCTGAGTTAGTAGTAGTATCACTAGTATCGTACTAGTTGTATCGTCCACCGTCCTGCGTGACTCGTGGGATATGACTTAGCTTGTACCGCCTTCCGGAGGTGTAGAAAAATAATGTATAGGAGCTCAGAATGCCTCCGATGAGATGTAATCTTTTTTTCACCGTAGTAGTACCTCGTTTGGTTTTGTACTAAACCTTGTATGGTGTGTATGACGATGGAATAAAGGAAGCAGTTTCTGTACCTACCATGTCATACAGATGATCATCTTACATTCCAAGTTATCTATTACATTCTACATTTCTATGTCAGAATCCTATCATCCTGGACTAAACCATTGTCTTGTTTTCCTAGGATGGTTAACACCCGCACCAACCCTGCTCCCCCAGAGCAGGCCGAAGGCAGTAGAGTTGGGGGAACAAACCTGCCTCACCCTCCTTCTCTGGCCGAGGTTATGCTGGAGGCCGAGAGAAACAAGCGGGAGACCAACCGTTTGTTGGAGTGCATCAAGCAAAACACGGCACACCATCAGAGGAATAACTTGGTGTCACTCAGTGATTTCATCAAGTTACAACCACCCACTTTCCACCACTCCGTCGAGCCCCTCGACGCTGATTACTGGCTTCGCAGTATTACTCATAAGCTACGCTCTGCACTCGTAGCTGAGGCTCATAAGGTCACCTTTGCTGCATATCATCTCGAAGGCCCCGCCAGTCTCTGGTGGGAGAACTATGAAGCTATGCGCCCAACGGGCCATGTCACTACTTGGGCTGAATTCAGCGAGGCTTTCCGTGAACATCACATTCCGGAGGGTCTCATGGACCGTAAACGTGAGGACTTCTGCAGTTTCACTCAAGGTCGACTCTCTGTTGACGCTTACAGCAGGGAGTTCGGTAACCTTGCACGATATGCAACTGAGGAAGTCTCTACTGATGCCAAGAAGCAAGCAAGGTTCCGCAAGGGACTTGGCCCTGAGCTTCGCCGCGACCTCCGTCTGCATGAGTGCACATCTTTTCAGAAGCTTGTTAACAAAGCCATCAGTGCTGAGTCTGGTCAGACTGATTATGAAGCAACACTCAAGCATGGCCGTGACATGGGTTCCTCATCCGGTGCTGGTTCTCAGAAGCGTCGCGTGTGGGTGCCTAACACTGCCCTGCCACCCAGGTTCACACCGAGGCCATCCTTTCAGGCGCCTCGCCCCGCTCAACAGTTTGCACCAGCCAAGCCCTATGGTGGTCCAACCAACAATGCTCCTCCACGTACCAGCTCTGTGACTTGCTTCAAGTGTGGGGAATCGGGCCACTATTTGCGCGAGTGTCCCCAGACCAACCCCAACCAGTCAGGAAAATCTGTTGGCCGTGGCAAGCCGACAGGGAAAGTGTTCTACGCCAAGCCGGCCACCGCTGCACGTGGCCATGTCAACTGTATCCCTACTGAAGAAGCTCAAGAGGATCCCAACGTCGTTCTCGGTACACTCCTTGTTAACTGCCACCCGGCATCTGTTCTTTTCGATACTGGAGCATCTCATTCATTTATATCCGAGAGCTATGCTCGTCTGCATAACACCACATTTTGTGAGATGCCCACCTCTATGGTAATTCAAACCCCGGGATCCAAATGGCAAACTTCTAGAGTAAGCCATGGGAATGAAATTCAAGTCGACAGACTTGTTTTCCTCGCATCCTTGATAGCTCTCAAATCTTCGGATATTAATATCATCTTGGGTATGGACTGGATGTCAGCCCATCATGCTAAGATTGATTGCTTCTCTAGGACTGTTCAACTCACACATCCTTCAGGAAAGATAGTCAATGTCTTGACCCGAGTAGCCAAGCGACAGCTATATTCTCTTAACGCCAGTCTATTGCCAGAACTCAAAGACGTTCCGGTAGTCCGTGACTTTCCGGATGTCTTTCCAGAAGAATTGCCAGGTGTTCCACCTGACAGAGATGTTGAGTTCGTGATAGAGCTTATCCCAGGTACTGTCCCAATTTCTAGAAGACCCTATAAAATGGCACCACTAGAACTAGCCGAGCTTAAGAAACAACTCGATGAGTCCTTGAAAAAGGGTTTCATCCGTCCTAGTTCGTCTCCATGGGCTTGTCCCGTCCTCTTCGTTAAGAAGAAGGATGGTACGGATCGGATGGTTGTAGATTATCGACCAGTTAACCTGGTCACGATCAAGAACAAGTATCCGCTCCCCAGGATCAACGACTTGTATGATCAGCTCGCTGGATCCTCAGTCTTCTCCAAAATGGATTTGAGGTTAGGCTACCATCAAATCAAAATCAGGAACGGGGACATTCCTAAAATGGCCTTTGTTACTCATTATGGCCAATACGAGTACACCGTCATGTCCTTCGGTTTAACCAACGCTCCAGCCACTTTCTCTCGCTTAATGAACTCTATCTTCATGGAGTATTTGGATAAATTCGTTGTGGTTTACCTCGATGATATACTCATCTACTCCAAGAACGAAGAAGAACATGTCGAGCATCTAAGGCTAGTGTTGATGAAACTTCGAGAGCATCGCCTTTATGCCAAGTTCTCTAAATGCGAATTTTGGTTGCCAGAAGTGACCTATTTGGGACATGTAATTTCTGGTAAAGGTATTGCTGTCAATCCCGAGCGAGTTCAAGCCGTTCTTAACTGGACTCCACCTGAATCGGTCAAGCAAGTTCGGAGTTTTCTGGGCTTAGCGAGCTATTGTCGCCGCTTTGTCGAGAACTTCTCCAAAGTTGCCAAACCTCTAACTGAACTCCTCAAGAAAGATAAGAAGTTCGAGTGGACTCCACAATGTGAGCACAGCTTTCAGGAACTGAAAAGATGCCTGACATCTGCTCCCGTACTGGTACCACCAGATTTTTCTAAGGACTTTATTATCTATTGCGACGCCTCGCGACAAGGACTAGGCTGCATTCTTATGCAAGATCGTCACGTAATTGCTTATGCTTCACAGAAATTGCACCCACATGAGGAGAATTATCCTACTCATGATCTAGAGCTTGCAGCTGTAGTCCAGGCACTCAAAACCTGGCGACATTACCTCCTCGGTAATCGTTGCAAAATATTCACAGATCACCAAAGTCTGAAGTATATATTCACCCAACCGGATTTGAATCTCAGGCAAAGACGTTGGGTCGAATTGATCATAGATTTCGACTTAGGGATAACTTACACCCCAGGAAAGGCCAATGTCATGGCTGATGCACTAAGTCGTAAATCTTATTGTAACAATCTGATGTTACAACAAAGTCAACCGCTTCTCCATGAGGAATTTCGGAAGCTTAACCTTCACATTGTTCCTCAAGGATTTCTTTCCACCTTGGTGGCGAAACCTACCCTTACGGATCAAATTGTCACTGCCCAAAAGCGAGATAAAGGAATATCTAGAATCAAGGAGAACATTGCTAGCGGAGGTGCTAGATGTTTCTCCACAAATGATCATGGTGTTGTGTACTTTGAGAACCGTTTAGTGGTTCCCAAGAACCAGCATCTACGGCGGTTGATCCTTAAGGAGGCTCATGAATCTCCTCTCACCATTCATCCCGGTAGTACCAAGATGTATCAGGACCTACGCCAGAGGTTCTAGTGGACTAGGATGAAGAGAGACATTGCTCAATTTGTTGCTAATTGTGACGTCTGTCGTCGTGTTAAAGCAGAGCATCAACGGCCTGCTAGCACCCTTCAACCCTTAGCTATTCCTGAATGGAAATGGGATAAAATTGGTATGGATTTCATCACCGGTTTCCCAGGACTAAGAGAGGAAATAACGCTATCTTCGTCGTTGTCGATCGTCTTTCCAAAGTAGCCCATTTCTTGCCTGTTCGTGAGAGTATAACCGCTAGTCAACTAGCAGACTTGTACATCTCCCGAATAGTATACCTCCATGGTGTTCCACTGGAAATTAACTCGGATCGAGGAAGTCTCTTCACCTCTCGATTTTGGGAAAGTTTCCAAAATGCTATGGGAACCCGCCTTTCCTTTAGCACTACTTTTCACCCTCAATCAAGTGGTCAAGTAGAACGTGTCGACCAGATTCTAGAAGACATGCTTCGAGCTTCTGTTATCTCATTCGGAATGGATTGGGAGAAATGCCTTCCATTTGCCGAATTTGCTTATAACAACAGCTATCAATCTAGCTTGGGTAAAGCCCCTTTTGAAGTTCTCTAAGGACGAAGGTGTCGAACGCCTCTTAACTGGTCAGAAACCGGGGAAAGACAATTCTTTGGCCCAGATATGATCCAGGAAGCAGAAGAGCAAGTTCGCATTGTTCGTGAAAAGTTGAAAACAGCCCAATCTCGTCAAAAGAGTCAATACGACCGAAAACATAAGGCTATGAC
Source organism: Triticum aestivum (assembly GCF_018294505.1). Classification (NCBI taxonomy): domain Eukaryota; kingdom Viridiplantae; phylum Streptophyta; class Magnoliopsida; order Poales; family Poaceae; genus Triticum; species Triticum aestivum. Next base: position 466,984,111 of record NC_057801.1, read on the forward strand.
TTTTGAGATTGACGAGAAGGCTTACCTTCGGGTTACTCCTCTGAAGGGAACTCATCGTTTCGGTATCAAAGGCAAATTGGCTCCTCGCTACATTGGACCCTTTCGCATTCTCGCTAAACGAGGAGAAGTTGCCTACCAATTGGAACTACCTCCGCATCTCTCCAGAGTCCACGACGTCTTCCACGTTTCTCAACTCAGGTGTTGCATCTCGGATCCTATCCGTGGAGTGGACCACGAAATGCTTGATCTTCAAGATAACCTCACATATCGAGAGTACCCCGTTCGTATCCTCGATCAAGCCGAGCGTACCACTCGACGTCATAATATCAAGTTTCTCAAGGTTCAATGGTCGCACCATTCTGAGAAGGAAGCAACTTGGGAAAGGGAGGATCGTCTTCGACTTGAGTACCCCGCCTTCTTCCCGGAGGAACCTAAATCTCGGGACGAGATTCTTTTGAGTGGGGGTGAGTTGTCACACCCTAGTTAGTCATGCATTAGAGTGTTGCATCATGTCTATTCTATTCAACAGAAATTTGAAATGGGGATGACAGAACCCCCAGCCCCCTCTGAAACCAACTAGGGTTTACTAAAAATATTTTCAATGAACCTAAAATGCCCTTCTAAAATGTCCATCATTTTTGTCTTGGTTCAGAACCTCTGCCAAAAGTGGTGCTCAATTTTCTAGGTCAGCCTAAGGTTTTTGAATTAAATCATAAGTATTTGAGTTTGGGCATTTAAATTATATAAATTATTTTAAATGCTCAAATAATCCCAAACTAAAATGTTCCATGCTGGATATATTCCAGTTAATGGCCATGAGCAGTTTGGTGAATTTTGGAGTTGTTTAGGTATTTTTAGAAAGTACACAAAGCTACAGAATAAATAGAAAAAGATAAATAAAGAGAGAGAGAGGGAACTAACCTGGCAGCCCACCAGCCAGCCCACCCAGCCGGCCCAGCCCAGAAGCCGCTCCAGCGAGCTGCTTGCCTTCGCCAGGCAGGCAGGCAGGTGCTCGACGGCGACGCCAGCGCACGCCACGCAGCTGCCCGCCGCCCTGCTTCCTCCTCTCACCTCGCTGCTGGCCTGGACGACCTCCACGTCGTGCCCCGAACCCCGTGGACACACCCATTCGCCCCCAGCTCCTCTCCCTCGCTCTCCCACGCCATGGCCGACGCCACCGCAGCCGCACCGTCGTCGTAGTCACGCTCTCCGTCGTCCTCGCGCTGCGCCGCCGTGTCCAGGAGCTCCGCCGCCCTCCTCTCCTTCGAGCTAGTCGAGCCCCGAGCACTCGCGTGCCCCGAAGCCACTGCACCGACCTCGCCCGACTCCGCCGTCACCAGAGTTGTTGCTTGCAAGGAGAAGCACAAGGTGGTCGAGTTCGACCTCGAGTACACCCGCGCTCGTGCCGGGTCTCGTCCCAAGGTCACCGTCACCCAGATGTGCGTGCGCCACCATGTCCTCATCTACCACTACTGCTTGGCCACAAGGCCTGGTGTGCATTTCGCCTGGTTTGTCAACAGCCCCACTACATGTTCGCTACGGTGGACATCACCAACGATGTAAAGGCGCTCGAGAGTTCGGCCATCGCATGCCAGAATCTTTTCGACATCCAGGGACAATACAAGATCTGGGGCAGCAAGGAGCATCAGAAGGACTCACTGGTTCACCTCGCTGAGACCATCATCGACACCTACTACAGAGACATGAAGGATTCACGCAACAAGGACAAGCATGCCTGGCACTCGGCCTGGATGGAGAAACTTGAGAAAGCTCACGTCGTGTACGCGGCCAAGGAGGCGTACACGAGCTACGAGATGTATAGGCGGATCGTTGACATGAGGAAGTGCCTCCTTCCCCAAAACGCCCAGGGATCTAGCCGGAAGCAAAGCAATGGCAAGCGTCGTCGCAACAATAAGTAGATGGTTGGATCCTCATTTCTCCTACTTTAGTATGCACATAATTTCTTACTTTGGTGTGTGTAAATGTTATGTGTGTAGTCACTTGTGTAATTGTATGCTTAATTTGGTTATGCAATGTTGTCTTTTTAAGTATATATGTTGATGCTCTATAGATAGAGCGTAGATCGTGTCCGGACAAAGAAAATCACATCGCACATGGACTAAACAATGGAACCTGTCGGGGATATACCCCGCGGTATGACCCGGCCGGAGTTATAACCCGGCTGGGACTTGGTAAACCGGCAGGTGGTAAACTGGCAAACAGTTAACCCAGATGTTAACCGGCAAGGGATAAACCGGCAAACAGTTAACCCAGATCATAACCCGGGCAGATGGTAAGTCAGATGATAACCCGACAGATGGTAAGTCAGATCATAACCCGGCAGATGTTAAGTCAGATGATAACCCAGCAAATGTTAAGTCTGATGATAACCCGACAGATGGTAAGTCAGATCATAACCCAGCAGATGTTAAGTCAGATGATAACCTGACAGATGTTAAGTTAGATCATAACCCAGCAGACAGAGTCGCCTGGGGTTAATAAGCCCGAGACATTAAGAAGCCCAAGATGTTAAGAAGCCCATGAAGAGAAGTCAAAATAGTTTAAGTCTTAATCCGAGTTGGACTCTACATGTAACCTGCCCCTTCGACTTATATAAGGAGGGGCAGGGCACCCCAAGAGGGGGAGAAATAATCTTAAGGGTTAGACATAACTAGGAGAGCCAGTTTACGGCGACTCCCTCATGATGATAATGAGACCTAGCCACAAACAGCATGTAGGGTTGTTACCGGATGATGTTTCCCGGGGCCCGAAGCTGTCTAACTCCTTGTCTTCTGTTCCGTCTCTCAATTCCGCCCAACCCCTCACAAGCTACCACATAGATGCGTTGGCCTCACGACTAAGTCCTCACACTAGGACATCTGCCGTGACAATTCCACGACAGTTGGTGCCCACCGTGGGGCTCCGCATGGTGGTGTTGAGTTCTTTAAGGGATCGCTTTCAGGGATTGAGAAGCTCGTGATTTTTCGGATGAAGAAGAATCGTTGCGGAAGAATTTACATGACTTTGAAGACATGCAGTCAGATTTGATACACGTCCGAGATCCAAGAAGTAATTTAGGGTTACAATTTTTTTGTAGCCAGGATTGGCCGATACAACTCTATGAGATCGAGTTCTAGCTCCTACGGCTACTTTGGGCGTGGAGGGCAGATCAACTCCAAGTATTTTCACTAAGGGAGCGGCTAGCACTACTAGTTTGACTCACACAGAGATTGAAGAGACTTATTCCAAGAAATATGGAAAGCAAGAGCTATCAAGTGGCAGGGTCTTCACGTGAACAACAAAAAGAAGAAAAGGTGGAAGAAGAAAATTGGCAGCGGCGATTGCTGTCCCTAGCACGACATCAACTGAGGCATGCGTCACATAAAAAAGAGAAAAAGGAAGTGGAGACAAGCACGAGCGGAACTGGATACAGCGTTAACCCGGCTTTCATGCTGCCTCCCTGGGCCGGCGTCGCCTCTAATCCGCCGTCGTCAACCCCTCCATGGCCCGCTCCCGTGGCCTCTCCGCTTCGCCCGCCACAGGAGCATCACCGGTCCGCCCCTCCGCCGTAGACTCGTCGGGGCCCTCTAAACCGTCTCCGCTACTGACTAACACCATGCCCGCCTCAAGCTCCATGGGCATCAGGCTATCCCTATTTCATCAAGTTGCCGCCCGCCGCTTTGCTGCAGCCTGAATCGCCGCCCCGGCCGAGTCACCGTTGGCCAGCCAAATTGCCTCTCGCCTCAAGATGTTTTGCTCCGTCGTTGTGACGAGTTGGTGGTCCGCCCTTGAGACGATAAACCGCCGCATTTTGGGTCGCCGGGGCCCTCTTCAGCTGCGGCCGCCACCAAGCCGCCTTATCCTTGGTCTCAAGATGCCATGGACCCGGGGTCAACCGCCCCGGTTCGTCTCCGCCACGCGCACCCGGCTTCAAGCCGTTTTCGCCAAGTCGAAGGCGAGTCACCCCTGGCCTCGTTCAGACGCCTCTGCCGCGGCCTCGCACTGAGCCGCTGCCTCTATCAGCACGAGCTCACGCCTTAACCCGCCCTGGGCCATCCGCGCCCATCATTCAGCCACCATGGCCACGGCCTCGCTCCACCAAGTCGTCGTTGCTGAGCCGCCGCCGAGTGTCGCGACTGCCTGCTTCTGCCAAAGAGCTGTCATCAAGCACCTCCTCCATCAGAGCTGCCACGAGCCACTGCTCCACCTTGCTGCCATCCCGGTGTTAAACTGCCGCCGGGTCAAGTTGACCTGGCCACCACATCGCCACTACTACCGAACCTGGAGTCGCCCCGTGAACCTGCCGCGGCCCACCTTACCTCGCGCTGCCTTGAATCGGCCTCGCTACCTCCGTCTCCAACCGGGTTGCGTCTCCGCTTTGTCAGACCCGCTGCAGCCCTACGCTGCCTGAAGTTGCGACGGCGGATCGCTTTGCATGGCCTCCGTCGCAGCAACGGCCATGCCGGTGGCCTCATGTCAAACCACCTGCCTCCAACTCTGCTGATGTGGCCCTGGATTCACCTCGAGCTGTCGAGCCGTTGTTTTGCTTCTACCGTGCACAAGCCTGCCACGGTCACGTTTACCGCCGTGGCCGGATTATAAGCCCAACTACTGCTGTGAATTGCCAAAGGCTCGGCCTCCCCTGTGACTCGCCGCTCCTGCCATCGGGACCGAATCAATCGTCGACAGCCGCCGGGTCTCCTTGCCTCTGCCGCGATGTTGGGTCACCGCGCTACTTGGCCTCGTCAAAACCGGTGACGCCTTGGCTGGCGCGCCAAGCCGCAGTTACAGCCAAGTTTGGCCTCGCTCCTTGAGTCGCCGACCCGCTTCACTCAATCCGCCACGGTCAGGTTCCGAGCCGGCTCTCACCCGCTAAAGCGGCTGTCAGTTGCCGAACCGGCCGTCCCACACCATTGCAGAGCCACCCCTTGTCCAAAGGAGGTCTCGCCTCTGTTGTGGCCATGAAAACTCAGCTCCTTTCTGCTATGAATCAAGCTCTCTCAAAGATCCATGCATACAGTCTGGATGATTTCTGCGCCTCCGGCTTGTTTCTGTTGAACCGCCGCTGGGTTACGTTGCTGCTACTATAGTCTCGCGCCACCATCTACAAGCTGCTACAGGTTCAGTCGCCGCCCCGGTTTGTTTTTGCGCTCAAAGCGTCTGCGAGTTGCCGTCAGGCCTAGTTTTTGCAACAAGTCGCCCTCGTTGCGCCTAGTCTCCGCCTCACGCTGTCATCTACAAACCGCCAAGAATGTCATCTTCCTCTGCTGCCTGTTTCCCAGGCGCGTCAGGTCGCCAATTGCTATCTCTTGAACGAGAGATGCAGTCCAATCTACTCCAAGTAAATTTAATGGTGACCATATGTACGTGGATTCAGGGAGTGTCGTAAAAAAAGTGGAAGCAGTCAAATTCGGACCAGTTGGAAAACCAACGAAGTACATGGCTGGCTCGCCGTCCCAGGAAAATATCAGAGACGACAAGATCATCTGTCATCCAAATACATCAGGACAATTATTCACCGCCGAAGTGGAGTTATATCGCGGATATGGAGTGCATAGCATCGTCATTTTGCACTAACATTTATCCATGCTGCCGTGCTCAACGGAAGTGCTTACGCTACCGCCCTTGCGGTCTGGTCTACATCAACACACCGGGCCGCACTTGTCTGCATGAGCTGTTTATTGAGTATGAGCAAGTCACTGCTTGGGTAGCCCAGTTTTCTTCCAACAAATTGGAGGCAGATTATCAAATTATCATCAGCCGCCGTCTGCGCTGGATGGTTTAATGGATATGCGTACAAGTCACCGCCACTACAGTTTCGTCAACTTCAAACAGCCAGTTGGAAGGAACCATTGGCCGAGTTGCTAACACGGCTCATATGGGATCATTTATAACCCGCCGTAGTCACCTCAACCTTCTGCGGATTAACATCGTGTTATCAACACCAATGATATACACCTTCTGCTATGGTTAAATACGTAGAATCTCAAGACAACTCCTCCAGTCGTCTTAAGACTCGCGGGCTACAATGACATAATTCAGCATATCTTGCCAGTTTCAGCAAATTTAAGAACCCCAGGACGATGGAGGGAAAGATAACCCGGTCCCGGAGGCTACTGCTATATTGATGAAAATTTAAAGGCCATTAGAAAATTCCTAGCTTAAAAATTATATGAAAATTGCAAAATCCAGGCTCAATGAAGAAGTTCCGGGTCATCAGAAAGGATTCCGGTTCAAAATCTGGTTCGAGAGACATCTCTCTCCCATAAAGCGTTGAAGCTCTCAAATATCCGGTTTAAAATTCGGCTCAAGGGAAGTCAGTCTTACTGAAGCTCTCAATATCCGGTTTAAAATTCTGGCTCATGAAGAATATTATCTCTCGCAAAAGTTCGAGTTCTCAGAAAAAGTTAAAGGGACCAAAGAGAGTCTGTTGCAAAAGCACAACTCAAACATAGGTGGCTTGGAAGCCAGGTGTATTCACCTAAACCCTGAGTTATCCTGCCTGTATGCCGGATGCTTCTCCATCAGGTAATCCTGATTGGCCCGACGAACTCTTAAACAGTCAATCTTTTCAGCAAAGACCCTGAACTTGTTAAGGTTAAAACGTCGGTCTGTCATGAGAGGGCACGGTTTACAGATAGCAAGGAGAAGCTCAGGCTGTTAAAGTCGCCTTCCTTGAAACTTGGATAAATCGGCCTATCACTACAAAAAAATACACTTCCGTGATGATACGTGTTTGTCACAGTAGGTCGCGTTTTTTGTCACGCATGTACATCCATGACAAATTTATGACAGAATCAAGATAGTCATACCTGTGCTGTCGTAGAAGTGTTCCATGACATTACCAAAATTATCATCACGGAAGTGTCCACTTCCATGACGATAAATCGTGCGCCACAGAAGTGCTTTCGTAAAGGGTGACTGACACGTGGCATCCAACGTAACCGAACGCTGTTAAGCTATCGGGTCGGGTTTTGGATCCGATAACCCGTTAACAGCCCCGACCAATGGGGATTTTCCACGTGTAAAATCATCATTGGCTGGAGGAAACACGTGTCGGCTCATCATTGGGACAGATGTCATCCACTCATTGGACGGAAGGCGCCTATGATATGTCGACACGTGGCACGGCCCAACAGAGGCCCATTCTTGTGAAAAGGCCGAGCCGGTAAAAATTAGCAGGCCAGCCCATATAAGGCCTACTTGTGTTAAGTCCATTTAAGCTCACGACCCATATGAGATGTGCCAATTCAGCCCGTCAATGGCCCATTAAAGATTTGACACCATTGCAGCCCATCGTCAGTTCGAGCCCGTTAACAGCCCCTATATATCTGGGCTCAATATCGGCCCGATGACATTTCAGCCTGTTAACGGCCCATTTAATGGATGGGCCCATTTTCAGGATGTACATCTTTCGGCCTTTTAGTGACCCATTTAAATGTCGGGCTAGTTTTCGGTCCGGTGTGTCTTTCAGCCTGTTGACGGCCCATAAATCTGATGGGCCATTTGTTGTCGGACCTGAGTTTCGGCCTTTTAGCGGCCCATTTAAGTGTTGGGCCAATTTTCTGGCCCGGTGTCACTTTCAGCCTGTTGACGGTCCATAAATCAGTTGGGCAATTTGTAGTCGGACCTGAGTTTTGGCCTTTTAGCGACCCATTTAAGTGTTGGGCCAATTCTTGGCCCTGTGTGCCTTTCGGCCTGTTAACGGACCATAAATGAGTTGGGCCATTTGTAGTCGGACCTTAGTTTTGGCCTTTTAACGGCCCATGCCCTTCATGGTCCAATACCAGCTCGGTTTCTCTTTCGGCCTGCTAAAGGCCCACAACACAGTTGGGCCATTTACAATACGACCTGACTTTCGGCCTCTTAGCGGCCCATGGTCTTCATGGTCCAGTACAAGCCCGTTGTCTCTTTCGGCCTGCTAAAGGCCTACAGTATAGTTGGGCCATATGTAGCCCAAACTTAGTAACGACCTGTTAACGGCCCGTGAAATAAACTGGGGCCACATGTTACCCGCTTCGATGTCGGCCTGTTAACGACCTGGGAGGTAAGAGGGCCGACCATTAACTTTCGGCCTAGTAACGGCTCATTAACTTAATGGGCCCACTAAAGTTCGTACATGTCTTTAGGCCAAATTAGATAATTTGAGCCCATTACGACGAGCAATTATGCACAGGACCAAAACCGATCACGCAAAGGTACGGCATACAGGGAATAACATTGCACATCCAGCATATATTACAGGAAATTACATCCACTGGGCAATCAAAGAATGATGCCAGTGCAAATAAATGAGCAGAAGCTAACCATCTACAACATCACAATTTGCAACCTCAGCATAGATGACGCCCATAAGCATGTGGGCAAGTTCTTTCTGCTTTGCTACGCTGTCTCTAAAAACATTGATCAGTTGTTGTGTCGCACGACTCTGCACCTCTGATTCATCCACCATTTCCATCATTGCTTCAGCCATTAATTGGTTCACAAACATACATTTATTCCGTTGCATTCGAGACAGAGGATACTGAACAGATTCAGATTGCGATTTTGGCAGGCTTGTATTATTGATAGTGGAGAGTGTCTCGACCACTGCATCATAACATAAATTAGGACGGGAACCAAACATATTAATCATGAGTTATTGCCATATTACCTGGCCTAGATTTACTGGAAAGAAACAATGGGGTTGCCTTGCTGTTTTCAGAGTTTGTCTTCTTATCTTCAGCAGTCCGCACAAAATTAACACACTAGCATTGCTATCATTGGCCAAGTCAGATAATAGGAAAGCAACATTGACACAACGAACGTTTGGGCAACTAGCCTACACCAAATTAACACAATATGGCACAGCTATCATCAGCCAGGTAAGGTAGTACGAAAGCAACATTGACACAATGAATGAATGAGCAACCAGAGAAGCACTACAATCAGTAATGTGTGTGATATGAGATAGTACATTCATGTAGCTCAGTATGCAAAACTACCAGGCAGATTTCCTTACAAAAATCAACATTGGCGCCTTTAACATTTTTCTACAACTAATTTTAGATCAGATAAAGGTTAGATTCACACCGATTAACAAAATACATGTTGATGTAAAAATATAGTGATATACAACAGGTACTTACATCAGCATTGGAGCACAGAGAATTCTCGCAAGATATTTTCCTCGAATACGATCCCTGGAGGAAGTCTTCTATCGTTTAACCTTATTTTCTAAAAGAGAGATGGGTAAGAAACATGTAGAAAATATGATCAAAGAATGCTATAAAATTTCATGATGCGAGGATGCGCACACGCTTCTTAGAATGGACTTGACATTCTTTTGCTGGACTAGGGCGGACTAGTTCTTTGGCCACTGGAATCTGCTTATTATCAGTGGTAGTTGGGTTTCTCTGTGCTGGAGCAGTATCTATGAAAAATGGAGTTGGTTTATTATCTCCTGGCGTTTGGATCTTTTGCAAAGACCTGGTTTGTAACCCTTCAGATTCTAACATAGCCGGCTTCCCCTTGCATGCCTTATATAGAAGAATGGTGATTCAGTTATAAAACATGCTACAGCAGAGATGGAATAGGTACTGAAGAACGGAAATGCATGACATATTGACATGTATTCCCTCCATCCGGAAATAAATGGACGGGTCTAGGCGTATTTCAGTTCTAGATACATCCAGTTTTATCCATTTCTGCGACATTTAATTCGGACAGAGGGAGTATGATGTAAGAGCTAGGGATACGACAGGACAACACAGTAAAAAACACTGAAAAACCCACTACAGAACCAAAGTATTCAAACCCACTGATATGAGATAGTACACTCATGCAGCTCAGGATGCAAAACTACCAGGCAGTTTTCCTTACAAAAATCAACATTGTGGCCTTTAATCATACATTTTGCTACAACTAAATTTAGATCAGATAAAGGTAGGATTCACGCTAATTAACAAAATACATGCTGATGTAAAAATATAGTGATATACAACAGGTACTTACATCTACATTGGAGCACAGAGAATTCCTGCAAGAATCTTTCCTCATAAACGATACCATTGCAGGAATTCTTCTATCTGTTAAGCTTATTTTCTAAAAGAGAGATGGGTAAGAAACATGTAGAAAATATGATCAACATGCTATAAAATTTCATGATGCAAGGATACACACACGCTTCTTAGAATTGAGTTGACATATTTTTGCTGGACTGGAGCGGACTAGTTCTTTGGCCACTGGAATCTGCTTATTATTAGTAGGAGTTGGGTTTCTCTGTGCTGGAGCAGTATCTATAAAAACTAGAGTTGGTTTATTATCCCCTGGCATGTGGATCTTTTGCAAAGGCCTTGTTTGTAACCCTTCAGATTCTAACATAGTCGTCTTCCCCTTGCATGCCTTGTATAGAAGAATGGTGCTTTAATTATAAAACATGCGACAGCGGAGAGATGGAATAGGTACTGAAGAATAGAAAGGCATGACATATTGACATGTATTCCCTCCATCCAGAAAAAAAATGGATGGGTCTAGGCGTATTTCAGTTCTAGATACATCATTTTTTATCCATTTTGGCAACATGTAATCCGGACGGAGGGAGTATGGTGTAAGAGCTAGGGATACGACAGGACAACACAGCAAAAAAAACTAGTTGAATGTAAAACTATATGCTAGCGGAATACGTACAAAAATAACTAAGGCAACATACACGTGTATGATTGGGGAAATAAGATGGCATTGCAACAGAGCACTAGAACAACACTTCAATGTAAAAAAAACATGGTATGGCAGACAGATGAAGTACATACTGATGAATAACAACGCATAAGATATTCAGAAGCATGATGTCCAAATTAAGCAGATGGCATTGCGATAGAGTAGAATGACAGTACTTGAATTTGAAAACATGTTATCATGAATGGAATAGGTACTGAAAAACAGGAAGGCATGACATATTTACATGCATGATGAGCATGCTAAGCACATGGCATTGCAACAGAGTAGATACACTCCATGACATTATATGCATGTTGTACCCATATCACAGGCCAAGTTAGAGCAAGGACCTTGTGGGGTGAAGAGGATTCATCATCTTTCTACAAGTCTTCTGAAGAACTGCCTTTAAATGTTCCATCATATTGGGTATCATTGACATCAAGTTTATTGGCCTTTACATTGCTCCGTGAGGTTCTTGTGGATATACCAGTGTGTGCAATTATATCTGACATGCATGGAAGACAACTACTAGTTAGATTTATGTAAATGAGTGCCTGTAGGAGACGACATAAATAGTAGGACTGGGGTTAACTAGCAGCAACAGGTCTCATAAACTAAAGGGAGAACACAGATGAAAGCTACAGAATATGTATCGTTTGTACTCGAGATTAACTAGATGGCACACAAAAGTATTAAAGAACAACATAGGTAATACTACAAGTGGTATAATACTATAATCACCAGCCTGTGGGATAGCATTGGCTGATGGATGATAACTATGGAACAGCGTTACCTAAAGAACAAGTATCTTAGCTGAACTATGGAACAGCGTGAACTCCTGAACAAGACCCGTAAGAGATCAGCATGAATATACAGTGAAATGTGATGATCTATTTTCCGTGCTTAGATGAATAACAAAGCCATAAATGTTGCACACAAGTAAGATGAGGCTACAACCTATATGGCTGCCATCCATAGGAGTGAGCATCATGTGCTGACTTGTCGATGGCCCTGTAGTTGTTGTGGCTGTTCATGTCGGGCACGCACATTCGATGCAGGGAACTGTTGAGTGGGGACTGTAGCTCCCTTCTGGTGTATGCTTCCCTTGTTGGAGCAGCTGCGGTGAGTCGGAAGACGGTGTGTCTGAAGATGCAGATAACGCATAATGTTAAGAACGACATATCTCTTTGATCCGAAGAAATACACTAAGAGATCAACAGCAAGGCACGAGAGTGGTCACGCGTCTGTTGACTGAAGACTAAATTGGGGTCACACAATTTTATTTTATTTTGGTACTGTCCGATCTACACCGGATGGCTTGATGGTCGTCTTGTGCCTCCCGGCTGACACTGTTCGGAATCTTCCCTGACGAGCCAGCGACCAACGGCAGAGCAGCCTGCCTCCGCCGTCCGTGGCCCCGGCCAAAACCCCGCTCCCCGCCCCACCGCACTGCCGTGGTTGCGCCGCCCCCGGGCCAATCCAGAAAGACTCCCCGTCATCCAGATCCGGCGGCGGCAGTACCTTCAACCCACGCAACTCTAAAAGATAGCCATCTAAGCGCTGCTTCCGCGGCGAACTTGCGGCCCCGCACCCTTACGTTAGACACCAGCCAACCGGCAGCCTAGGAGCTCCGCCGCCTCGAGGGGTGCTGCTTCCCATTGGGAATCGATTGGCCCAGAATGAAAATTTAGACAACTGACGCCTAAATAAAGTGATTTCAAATGAGGGTGCGACCTATCTGGCAGCATGGTGAAGTAGGCAGGTCCAGCTGCCGAGTCGGTGATGCCGGCGCGGTTGCGGTGGCGACCGGCAGCACGGAAAGAGCGATGTCGCCATGGTAGACGGCTACGTGGAAGCAGCGCCAGGACTCTAGACGGATCCGAAGTTGGAGCCGCTCCGGTACCGTGAACAACGGTGGGGGTGAATCGGCTCCGGTATGGTTCACGCGGCCGTCGTCGAGGCAGCACCAACAGCACGGAGTAAGAGACACATGGCCCAATGCACGACGGCAATTGGACAATGTCTCCGGCATTAGGGAGGAGGGCGGCTGTGAAATTGGTGCGGTGGGGGGAGCCATGGAGGTGGGGCTGAGGTTTCGCGGCTCCGGAGAAGGGAGCTTCCCGGGGAGAAGGTGATTTGGCGCCCACGAGGTATGAATGGGGGCGGGCGGGGGGGGATTGGGAGGGGAGTGGAACCATGTCTTACGGATGCATTTGTCTGAAATGTGAGGGGGGAGTTATAGTTCTACCCTTGCCTATAGGCTTCTCGGCTTGGGTCTGTGTACAGAGGGTCGGGGATAGTAGAGTAACTTTGCTTCTCCCCAAATAGTAGGCGGGAGCGATTTTGGGCGAGGAGGGCGTGTTTTGAACTATAGTGGGCGCGAGCGATTTCAGGCGAGGAGAGCGTGTTTTGAAATAGTGGGCGCGAGCTATTTCAGGCGAGGAGAGCGTGTTTTGCCGACCATGGTTTATGAATTATTCTGCACATGTCATTTCGGTCGAGGAGAAGGCGCGCTTGGATGAAGTTACGAACCTACCCTCGATGTACAACGGTCCAATTGATGTGTGTCCCACATAGGACGATAATTTCGCGTCTCCCATTTATTTGCTTGGGTGAATTCCACCGAGCAGAGAGGATGTTTAACGGTTCGTTCAAATTTTGGGAGAACGAGCATCCACGTCTACCTTACCAAGTCGATTCGAATCAAATTTTGAAATATTAGCTTGCCACTTCTTTTTTAGATGGAGAGATGATGCTCGGGAGTAATGTGTTTTTACATGCTCACTGCTAGCGATTTACTATATGACAAATAGTTGACCCACTCAAAAACGTGAATCAAACCCAAAATGAAATATCTCGATTCAATGAACTAGCTCGTTCAGTAGGTCAAAATAGTGAACTAAATCCAAAATTGAACGCCTCAATCGAGTAGCATGTTGTACAGTATTATAGTACTCCATGAACATGTTGAAAGTCAAATTAATGAACTTGTTTGATATACGCATATATCCGTTCATGTGTGGATTGCAGACAACATGTTCTCCAATTTAAATATTTGAATGCAAGTTTATATCGAAACATGGTTTATATTAGTCTTTGATGCATAAAACGCGACCTCTCCCTCTCCCGGACTCATGTTCTCTCTCTCTCTCTCACTCACTCACTCTCTCGCCGACAATCTTCAATTCTGTCGCACGCATCCGACACAAAAACCTTGTTGTTCCCTCTCCCTTTCTCTCTCTCTCTCTCTCTCTCTCTCTCTCTCTCTCTCTTTGTGTGTGGGGGGGTCTTTCTAGTTCGCATTCATATATACACCATCTATAGGTCTCTCTCGCACACTATGTATGATACTCTAGCTAGTCCAAGCTAGATATCTTGGGTGCACTCATCATACACACACAAATTCCTTGGCTCTTTGCCCGTAAGTCTCTCACGCACAGCTATGTCGTATCGGAGCTCTTCCCCCCTCTCTCAAACTCTCCATCCACCTAGGTCACACATACACATGCATATCTCACTCACACTCGATAGGCCCATCTAAAACTCTATCTCTCTCCATCGTTCTCTCTCCATCTCACACGCACACACACACAATCTCATGCCCAGCTAGCCAAGTATGATGGTCTCTCACTCAATTGTAGGCACACGCAGTCCCCCCTATATGTATATGACTAGCTAATCTTAGTCTCCATCACAAACATGTGCGTGGTCTATCTCGATTTCTCTCGGGGCATCTTTCTATCGCGCACGCACTCCCTCGATCTCCCACCCATATAGTCCCCTCACGATCTCGAGGGGGTCTCTCTATCACAAACACACCTTCTCTCCCTCCCCATGTGTCCATGCCATCCATGTGTCCCTCTCGACCTTTTTTCCTTGTTGTCCGGACCTCTATTCGACATGTGCTACAGGGGTGTCTCTCTCCGTTGCAAACAATCACACACTAGCTGTCTTCGTGTATCTCCTCGCCTCGCTTTTCCATCTCGGAGATGCATGCGTGATATGTTCACATAAGAAACAAAAAAACACACTCTCTCTCTCTCTAATTTATCGTTTGTTGTCACTTTCTCTTTCACACACATACTCTTTTTGCACACTTACTCATTATCCTTCACACGCACTTGATCTGTCTCGACTGAGGCACTCACCTCCGTCCATAGCACATAGATTTATTGAAAAGTCAAACATCACAAAGTTTGACCATGTACATGGAGAAAAAGAATTACATCTAGTACGGCAAACATATACCATTAGATTCACCATGAGATGTAGTTTTGTATGATGTATCTTTGGTATTGTAGATATAAATAACATTTGCGTAAACCTGATCAAAGTTTCCAAAGTTTGACTTCTAAAAAATTTACATGCACTGCATTATCGAGCGGATGGAATATCTCTTTCCCCCTCTCAGCTATCTGACGCACCACTCAGCCTTATCGGGGCTCCTCAATCTCTCTCAAACTTTATTGGTCAGTTTGGTTCGTGACCTGACCCTCATGCCTTGATGGCCGGTACTGCCTGGTGTGTACGTGAGATGTAAAATATTTCTGCCTGGCCAGGCTTGTGTAGTGCTAAAGCGTTTGATTCATGCCTGGGCCAGGCAAAGCATCAATGTCCCATCAATCAATCCATGCATCAATTATTTAATGCTAATAGCCATCCATGTTGGTATTAGCCTCGTGGCCGCACGACCAGGCACGGCCAGGCGTTCGAAATCGGTCGCTTGGGCCAGGCTACTTGCAGTGTCTGGAGTTCAGCCAGGCTAATTAAAGTGCAAGGGAACCCAGCCCAAGCGGGCTTTCTTTTTCACAGGGTAGCAACCAAACAAGCGTGCATGAAATCCAGCCACAACCCCAGGCCATGCAAAAGATGCTCACGACGCAAGCCAAACGGGCCTTATATCTCCCTGGTTCACACATACACATGTCTCGCTCGCGCTATACATATAGACCCATCCAACACTCTCCGCCCTTGTTCTCTCTCCATGTGACACGCACCCCCCTAAGTACCATAATCCCTCACTCCATCATAGGCTCTGTTTGGATCCATGGGTTAGAGTTAGTTTGGGTTAGTTTGGAGTCAACTAACCCAAAAAGATCCAAACAGGAGGGTTAGTTTAGGTTAGATGCATCTAACCCATCCAAAAGAACTAACCCATCCAAGAGGTGCTTATTTGGGTTAGTTCTTCTCGGGACCACTAATAAACACTTTTTCTCTCGCTCTCCCCGCAGTAGCTCCCTCCCCACTTCCTCGAAGCTTCTCGTCCTCTCCCTCCCTCCCTCTCGCACCGCACGTGAAGGTGCCTCGCCGTATTCGCGCTCCATCTAACCCTGCCATCCAAACACCTCTTTACTTAGAGTTAGTTCAGGGTTAGAATCTAACTCTAACCTCTAACTGAGTTAGAGTATCCAAACAGGGCCATAGGCGCAAGCACTCCCCCCCCCCTCCTAAGTATGATTATCTTTTACTAGACATCAGGAACACACGTATTGTCTCCTTCCATCCATACGTCTATCTTGATATCTCTCGGGGCATCTTCTATCACGCACACACCTTGTCACTCGATCTCCCACCCATGTAGTCCCATCACGATCTCCAGGGGATCTCTCTATGACAAACATACACTCTCTCCTCCCCATGTCTGCATTTTCTCCGTATGTCTCTCCCGACCTCTCTCCCTTGTTTGTCAGACCCCTCTTGGCCACGTGCTAGGGGTCTTCCTCTCTCGGTTCCAAACAACCACACACTATCTCCTCACCTTGCCTCCGTTGTCGAAGATGCATGTGTGATATGTTTGCATAAGACACGCACACTTTTTCTCCACTTTTATCATGTGTTGTCCATGTCTCTTTCACACACGCACACACACTTTTCTTTCTCTCTCTCTCTCTCGTTAGGGACTCTTTCACGTCCATAAGCATATGGATGTTTTGAAAAGTCAAACCTCAGAAAAGTTTAACCAGGTATATGTGGAGAAAAACATTTACATCTGGAACGATCATTAGATTCATCACAACATGTACTTACTTCATACTATCATTTATCTTTGATTTTGCATATATAAGTAATTTCTTTATAAACTTGGTCAAAGTTTCAAAAGTTTGACTTAAAAAATGTTGTAACTAAATTATCGAACGGAGGGAGTAGCTCTTTCTCTCTCTCTCTGCTATCTCTCACGGGCCTCCACTCTCAATCGAACTCTCTGTACCGACGGATTATACACTCATTGTGTCAGCGTATAGCTCCGTATATTGTTTAGTTGACCGGTCAACCAATCCACATGCTGCGTTGTCAGCTCGTGTTCTGTATCTTGGTGTGCTGGCCCATGTGGCAGTGGGTGAAAATAAGTAAACTAGAGGCACATCTGACACGTGGTGAAGGAAACAAAGTTGAAACCACTCGGGGTAGCACCCCGCACGCTAGTAAATTGAGGGCGCATTGAGGACAAACTTCTTGCACGCGAAGGATCCACTCGCGCACAATTCACCACTGCGCGGTGGCGTGCACAAAAGGACGCACTCGCGCACACCCAGCACACAACACACACCAGCACACGTGTACACCGGCGTCGCCGCTGGTTGAGATGGACGGCGAGGCAGCCAACAAGCGGAGGCCGCTCGAGCCAAAACCGCATCCGGCGAGCTTGGACTTCATCAGAAGCCTCCCCGACGACATGCTGCTCGTCATCATTGGCCTCCTCCCCACCAAATCTGCCATGCGGACTGCCCTGCTCTCCCGGCGGTGGCGCCCCCTCTGGCGCTGCGTCCCCCTCAACCTCACCGTCGACAGCTACCTCTGCGACGCGGATTGCAAACGCATGGCCGCGGTCTCCAAGATCCTTTCATCGCACCCTGGGCCAGCCAGACGCCTTGACATCCGCATGTTCAGTACCAACTGCAAGGTCCAACCCAAGTTCGACGAGTGGTTCTTATCCCCCGCCCTAGATCAGCTCGAGGAGCTCAGCTTTGAAGCTGGACGATGTCGCTCTCTGCCGTCGTCCGCGCTCCGCCTCACGCGAACGCTGCGTCACGCCAGCTTCAGCTCCTGCTATCTTCCCCAGATTAATGTCGCGCCCGCCCTTCTTCTCCCTCAACTCAAGCAGCTCGACCTCTTCGACATTGTCATCTCGAAGAAGGCTCTGGAGCACCTGCTTCGCAGCTGTACTGCACTCGAGTACCTTCGTCTTGAGCAGATCCACGGGTTCATTAGCCTCCACGTCGCCTCGACGAATCTCCAATGGATTTATGTGTCTTGCTGGCCCCGCAACAAGACATCAATTGGGAAGAGATCACTCCAGCTGTTCCATGTTATGGTCATTGAGAATGCGTCTTTCCTTGAGAGATTGCTTGTATCGGATCTAGAAGGTCCAACAAAAATCAGGGTCATTGACGCGCCAAAATTGACAGCGTTGGTGTACTCGTCTGCCAAATTCTCTGAACTCTTTATTGGATCTGTAATCGTT
The DNA here is from genome assembly GCF_018294505.1 of Triticum aestivum. Taxonomy (NCBI): domain Eukaryota; kingdom Viridiplantae; phylum Streptophyta; class Magnoliopsida; order Poales; family Poaceae; genus Triticum; species Triticum aestivum. The sequence goes on from NC_057801.1 coordinate 467,002,271, forward strand.
TAGGTACAGCATTCATCTTCTTCTCCGTCTTCTTGAAATTCACATTTTTAAATTTCTTCTTGATGTATTTACAACCGTCTTCCAGAAAATGATTCCCACAAGCTTGACCCAGTCCATGCGCACAGTGAAGATCTTAGCACTAAAATCTATCGGCCCCAATCTGGATGAAGTTGTTGGATTCCTTACATGCTTTCCATGCATGGAGAAGCTACTCATCGAGGTGAAACTTCTTTCCTATTAGTAAACGGTAATCACAACGTAGCTCAATTTTTTCGTAATTTTCCCAAATTACGATGACAAGTGTAGTGTTTAAAACTACATCTACGCACTGCACCGAAAGAAATGTTTTTAGTATTTTTTTCTCACGTGATCACCTGCATCATTTTTATGATGTACTACTATAGTATCCTAGGCTAGTCATAGTGGAAAGTAACTTAGACTACTCCAGTAACTCTATGGTTACCCTAAGGGCAAGTACTACCTCCGTCCTGGTTTACTCTTCCAATTTTGTAGTATCAAAATTTGACCATAGATTTAACTGACAAAATGTTAATGCATGTCACTAAGAACTATATCGTTGGATTCGTATTTGAACATAATTTCAAATGGTGTAATTTTTAGTGACATGCATTGGCATTTTCTTAGGTAAATCTATGGTCAAAATTTTATACTAAATACGAGGTAGTATTCCCTCCGTCCAAAATTCTTGTCTTACATTTGTTTAGATACGGATGTATCTAACACTAAAATGTAACTAGATACATCCATATTTAGGCAAATTTAAGACAAGAATTTTGGGATGGAGGGAGTACAAAAGTGGGCTATGTAGGCCAAAACATGTGCCAAATTCACTTGTGATGCATTTGGCATCGATGCCCCTCCATTGCTCACCCGGTGCCCCAATCTGGATCACCTACTTTGCTCCGATGCCAAATTAACTCACGCAATGAAAAACACTGCGTGGGAGAGAGAGAGAGGACTGAGGCAATAAAAAACACCTGTTTGGGAGAGTGAGAGGCTGGTGTAGTTGGTTTGATTGATTTGTTTATACATGTGGGTATGTGTGCACAGCGGTGCCAACTCTCTCACATCGCGAGAGCGGTGCCAAAATCTTTTGATTTGACATCGATGCGTATTATGTGGCATACTTTTGCGAAATATGGCATCGGCCACATAGTGGAAGGCAACAAATGCCCAAGCTCTTCACGTGCTCCTAGTTAAATGAGAGGAAACAGAAAGAGAGATGGAGAGAGGGAGAGAGAGAGTGAAAAAATATCACTAGCCAGCCAACCCTATCGTATGAGCGAATGATATTGGTACCTCTTGATGACACGGCAATCTTATGCAGCCAGCTGCTCTAAAATGTTCTCTTGTTTTGCAGATAAAAAAAGACACGAAAGTGAAAAATGTGCTGCACTATAACAATCTCATCGAATGCCTTGATCTCCATCTTACAGAAATTGATTTGATCGACTACCGAGGCAGCACATCTGAGATTAAATTGGTCAGGTTCTTTGTTCTGGAGGCAAGTGTGCTCAAGGTAATGAGGTTTGGCGTTCTCTGGCGAAACAATGAATGGCGTGCTGATCACCGCAACCGTCTAAGCCTAAATGACAAAGTCTCCGCAGAAGCTGAATTTGTTTTTGAAACATCAGGTTGCCAGAGACTCGAAAACTTATTTGCCCATTACTGACTTGTCAGGGCGGTGGATTTTAGTTTGTACGATAACGCTGCATCCACCTAAAGTAATGAAAGTTCTAACGTAAACTTCCTAGTAATTCCCTCTTCCTAGGTGCAGCATTACTCCTAACATTTGTAATATCAGTTTGAAACTCGTAATATTGCCATGTCCTATTCCCGCGTTTTCAAAATCCTGCGAATCAAACAGGTCCTGAGTTGGTGATGATGTTGTGCCTCCCATCTTTCACCAATAGCCGTCGGATCTAGATCTGACGCATACAAACCAAGCTTCTCCATTTTTGCAAAAAGATGCCCGCACTTGTTCCCTATTTACAAACAACTCCTTGTCTCTCACAATCAGCCTTATCTCCTGCCCACCACATCTAGAAGGCCGTGGAAAAATCTGGCACGATGGCCGCTGCCGGAGCCGTCCACCCCCAATCTTGGTGTTCCGTGCAATGCACGGGCATCTACGCATGGGAAATTATGTTGAACAGGGCTCGTTGTAAGAAGGCTAGCTCTACAGCCATGATGATAGTGACTGCAGACGGTGAGGCTGACTATGGTATGCCGAACACGACGCCTATACTCAGGTGTCGTCTCCGGCGCAGGGTCTTGTCACTTCACTGTGAGGAGCAGCACATAATAATTTGACCAACGGGTAGTACAGTGCTAGTACTCCTAGGAGTACTACATTGGTAGTACTACTACTAGTACTAGTAGCACCACCGTCTGGATTTAGGAGTACTACCACGTCCATCTGGATTTTAGTATTTGACTAGCAATATCTAGTAATGCATGTCACAAAAAATGTACTACTCCCTCTATAAATAAATACATGGTGTTTTATTCCTATCGGCGAGAGAACTTAATGTTTTTTGCTAACTAGAGTCTTAATAGGATTACATGCAATGAACTAAACACTGCATGTCATGTTTGGTAGTCTCAGGTCATTCAAAGCATGCACGGCCCACATCTCTCATTGGTTGATATGTCATGAAATAAGAAACGAGGAGGGAGTTAATGCACCGTGCCTAACTGTTTTGGGATTATTTGGTTTTCGTAATGTGACTTACACAACATTTTTGTTTACATGCATTAACATTTTATTAGTTAAATCAAAGGTCAAAACTTGGCGCAAAATGCAAAGGGGACCAATAAACCAGTAAACATCAAACTTCTCTCGTTTGCCCCCAACTAGAGGTCCGGTGAGATGACTATACTGCACCGGCACGGAGGGGGCGCAGCCTCATTGACTTACGGCAACTGCCTTTGGGTGAATGACACGTGGGCCCAGGGGGTGGCTGGCCCACCTATCATACAGCCAAAGGCAGGTGCAGTAGAGGGCCGAGGAGTAGTACGAAATCCTATGCACCTACGCACGCTAACCAAGGGCAAGAGTGATCACTCGAATCGCAAGATCAGTTGACTACTACCTCTGTCCTGGTTTATTAGTCTCCTTTGTAATTTGTGCTAAATTTTGACCAAAGATTTAACTAACAAAATGTTGATGCATGTCAACAAAAATTATATTTTTGGATTCGTATTTTAACATAGTTTTTAGTGATATAATTTTTAGTAACATGCGTTAACATTTTGTTAGTTAAATCTGTGGTCAAAATTTGACACGGATTACAATGGGGACCAATAAACCAGGACGGAGGTAGTAGAAGCTAAGCTAGACCCATGGAGGCGATGAGCGCGAGCATCAGCCGGCTGTGCCAGATGGTCCACGACGCCGGTCTGCGGCCGGGCAACAAGGAACGTCTCCAGGTAGTATTGCTTGAGGCCGGCAGGGCGAAGGGCCGCTTGGATGATAGCTTCGTCTCCTTGTTCGATGAGGTCCTCGTCGGTTTCCTCGACAAATTCACCATCGTCAAGAAGCTCGTGGACGACTTTGACGTAAGCCTCCAGCCGACGCGCCTAGGCTCTGCGATGCCCGACACCCTCAACGGCCACTATGGTGACAACCTCTTCGACGCACTGGTGGCCCTGCGACTGCCCGCTGTCATGCCGGAGAATGTCCACCTCGAGGTCGCGCTCGCCGCGCAGCGCCTGGCGCAGCAAGACACCTCGACATAATCACCCACATCTACGCGCATGCAAGAGGAGGACGGTAGGACGCTGGCCTTCTTGGACCGCGGGGCAACCTTGGACGGCACTGTTCAGAAGCACGTTGAGCTTGCTACCAACGCCGCTGCTCCTCACACGTCGGTTGGTGACCCAGCGCACTAGGGCGTGAGGATATCGTTGATGGATCCGTATGTATTTTTATCTTTCCATCAAATTCATGTAGTAGTATATAATACTACAGTAATTATGTTACCTTTCGCATCAACTTCATAATTTTCGTACGTACTCCATGCATGAACGGCGCCAGAACCAAACTTCTCATTACTCTAGGCGAAATCGTTATTTTCTATCTATCGATCGCGCCATGGAGCAGAACCAAAATTTACAAGTTACGACTTCAAAAGGAAAAGCCTGCCGTGTTCGCATCGCACCCCCACACGGTTTGTCCGGCACGCCGCTCAAGCGGGAATGCGTGCGGTGTTGCATTTTCACTTACAAGTGGGACCGTAGTTGAGCAAACCGACTATCGGCAAACCCCCACCCCGCCCACCACGCGATGGCTGAGAAAATAGGAGGGAGAAGAGATGGTTGTAGCACGGACTCCAAGAAAATTGGTGTCGGATGGGACTCGTGTGGGTGGCATGTGCCGTACTGCTAGACGTGAATGCTAGTTATGGCCCATGCCACCCCACTATATCGAGCCTATATCGAGGTACGTAGAACAAATTTCCTGCAGTCTGTGCTCAGCACTCCTCTATCTCTCTTCTCAGCCAGCCAGCGGACGCGCGGAGCCCATCCTATGTTTGCCCACATGCGGTCCCACATGTCAGTGAAAACGCAAGCGGACCCACTGAACCTGCACATCTTTCACCTCGACGTGCTGGTGATGAAAAAAAAATCCAAGAAAGATCTTCGGTGGCCGCTTTTGGAGTTACTCAAGAGTAGTAAGATTCTATTCACAGTTTAACCCAAGATGCACATCTCGTGGCTTCAACTACCACTCTATTTTCTTTCATGACACGACCTGGATGCTGGATGTCCCACGTGTCGGCAAAAGGAGGAAGAACCCGACCAAATCTTCGGTTGTGCTCTCGGATTAGACTAGTTGTGCTAACTTAAAAACTTTATTGTGTACTCCCTCCGTTCCAAAATACTTGACTTCCATTTGTCCAAAAATGGATGTACCTATATACTAAAACATGTCTAGATACATATATATTTTGACAAATAGAAGGCATGTATTGTGCAACGGAGGGAGTAGAATGGATGCAAGTTTTTGTATTGGGAAGAAGAGTACATCCATATATTGATAGAGCGCAATTTAGTAGATGTTCTATCACTTTTAGCTAGCACAGAGGCTATAGATGAGATTAGTGCACTTGTTGATACTCCTACTTGGTATGCGTGTTGCTGCTTAGACGCAGAGAAAAACGGACCAGAGGGGGTACTAGAATAGAGGCTAGACATGAGACTAGATGCGAGGAAGCAACGTCTACTTCTTTACACTCGGAGAAGAAAGAAGCACGCAAGATCGAGCCTCCGAAGATCAACAATGAATGCATCGAGAAGGCACTAATCCAACTTACAGGAGTAGTAAAATGTATTCTTGTGGTTCTTGTTTTCTTTGGTCTTGCATTTCTAGTCAAAATTATCTTTGGAGTTCGTGCAAAATGGAGGTCCGTTTGGGGTCGTGCATTGTAGTTGGCCTTACAAGTGGGACCGCAGTTAAGGAAACCCACTATGGCTAGAGTAACAATGAGGTTGAAGAGATTGCTCTAGCACGGACTCCAAGAAATATGGTGTCAGATGGAAGTCGTGCTGGTGGTATGTGCCGTACTCCTGGACGTGAATGCTTGTTCTGGCCCATGCCACCCTACTACTAGTATCGAGGATTCGAGGTGCTGGTTATGTAGTACAGTATGGCTATAGTAAAAACACCCGCACGACGCGCGAAGCAAGTGAAGCTAGTACAAACAGTGTACTACTATTGTTGATTGGCCTCATCCGATAACCTGTTGCAATGCAAGTACAATTATGTATTCGGAAAATATTTTTTTGCCTCGTCGCACCACTCACTCACATAAGCAACTCGAAAACCATTCATAAATTTAGTAAGTTTATCACAGGCATATCATTTTATTACATACAACAGGTCATCAACCCACATCGACAACGAGGATACATTATAAATACTAAAGTTTTCACCACACAGCAAATAACAAGCAATGAAAAGAACTTCAACTCAGCCATTCCTCGGCATTGGAAATGCTTGCTTTGAACCACAAGTGATTCTCTGGGACGGGCCATCCATTGTCGATCTGGAGACCAACGCAGGACTGATCATCCAGGCTGAAGCGGCCTACTATATCAGTACCAGGGTAGGGAACCACCCAAATGTCCGAGGTATAGACACAGTTGCTTCTCATAAATGGTAGTAATGTTGTGTCAACAGCAGTTGGATCGCCTTTCACGATCATTGGGTAGTTTTGTCCAAGGAAGAGCGAGTTTTCTCCAAGACTATCAATTTTGTACCAGGGAGAAGGAGTTGGCGCTAGCACACTAGTATCCATCCCGAATACCATGCAACGGGTGTTGGAATAGGTCCGGAGAGTGCGACCATGGGAGACTACACCTGCTTCCTTAGCAGTAACATCATCAGTGGGCTGTATACACACGAGAAGAGGTGATCCATCGGATTTAGTTGCCAGGCACCAAATAGTATATGGGCGCTGCTCGTCCTCATGCTCGTGATCATCACCATCATCATCTCCCCCTTGGTTATAAAAATCTTCAAGTATAGGTGGTGGAATGTTCACAGGACCTTGGAAACACAAGAAGAAGGTTAATTAGTAAGGCTGGCCATAGTGGGGGTAACATAAGTAGTATCATGCACTTAGGACTCACAAACATGCTTATGTGGCAGGCAATTAAGGAAGAGAGAGATGGTTATAGTAACATAGGTAGATACCGTAACATAATAAATGTGATGCTACTATGTGTCATGCATGGCAATAAATGAGACCACATATGATACTAATCTAAGATACTATGCACTATAGAGGTAGTAACATAAACTAGTAACATATGCATGTTACTAGTCTAAGTTACTCCCCACTATGACCAGCCTAAAGGGAAACTTGCTAACCCGCATGCATGTGGATGAAACAATTATAATTACGGTGGAAGAAAAACATACCGAAACAACGAGGATGCCATGCAAAAACAGTGCCATGAGTGGTGGCAGCAAACACAAGGCCCTTGTATTGAATTGCATCACAGTACTCATCCGTGTACAGAAACTGATTTTTGAGCAATATCCATGGAGTCAAACCACTGAGGACGGCAACAAGCTTGTCGAAGATAGCAACAACTTCATAGTTGTTGTAATTCCAAGAGCGGTTGGGGACTCGAGAAATTGATATCTTTCATAGAAGACAGTCACCATGATTGTATTTGAACGTGTGTACAATACCGGTGTGCTTAACCTCTGGGTAGTCTGCTGGGATTTTGGGAAGTGGAACCCGGTCACGAGTGTACACATTCACAAGTTCCCACTCGCAGTTGGACCCAATGTAAATAACCCAATCTCCATTTGCGCCTGCCCAAGCCTTGCCCTCAAGCGATGGCATCTTAACATCATATGTATCATTATCAAGCGGCATCGACTTGCACAGGGCGAGGCCTCCGTCGTGACGGCGCCAGTCATCAGGGTCACGACGAAGAAGATAGGGGAGATCAAACCGCTCCTTGACTCTTGGGTTCCTTGTAATGATGTTATTAGTTGAGTCGAGAATGGGCTTGAACGAACCTGCCATGCTAGCCGAGGTGATGATGTCGCACCGATCAATGAGTTCCTCCACCACATCATCTTTCAGATCGGGGCAAGAATAACGGGGTCATTTTCGTCCTGTTCCCTCCATGGAGAAGACGATCGAACAATGGCAGAAGAAAGGGTGAAGGGCTGAAGGAAAATGGAGGAGGGAGAGGAACAGCGTGCGACAGCAGTTCCAAATCGAGAGGGAAAGGCGAAGAGTCGGTGGACGGTTGCCAGTTCGTCACGGTTCACGAAGGGGCGCCCCGGCCTACGCGTCGGTTCGGAAATACTCCTACTACTCGGCGTCGTCTCACTCATATGTGGAACAGGACCACATGTCAACGAAACATGGTGTGTAATTTCTCGTGCAAAATGCGATCTGGCCGCGTTGGCCCAAGGTGCCGCATTAGTTATCGACCTTTATTTTTTAATGGCATGCCGTTCAGTTTTGAAGCACGACTAACTGGTACTGTACGCAGAGAAAATATAAACTACTCTACCACTACTCCACCTCCTGTACTAGTAGTATAAAGAAGATATATAGGTTGGAGCTTCAGCGCTTTCTTGCCAAGGGCTGCCCACTTGCTTCTCACACTACCACCCTCTCTCCAGATCTAAAAAAGACGGCCCCTCTCTCCCTCCTCACCGTTGGTCACAGATCCGCCGGGGAAGAAAAGGACATGCAGCGTTGACGCACTCGTCGTCAGCAAGCGAGGTCACGCACTGACGACAAGGCTGTCCTCTCAGACCTAGCACCCACGCGGGATGGCCTCCGTCCCCAAGCTCACTGTCGTAGTGTGTGCGGAGGACGACGACCATGAGCGAAGCCACTTCCCACCGACCCTCAGGTATGCTACCTCTTTTCGAACCATACCCTTGTTCTATTGCCCCATCTGGCACGTCGTTGCATGTGGATCTTTTTCCACTCCACCATCTTCCCAATTTGCTATCCTCTGCTTTGCTGGCCACGCAGACGAAAACCATAATTTGCACTATTAAAGGAAACCCTACTTCATGCAGACTAATGCATGCCTGGGTTGAATAACGAAAGGAAGGAAGACTGTACTGTCCAAGAGAGTAGGCATCGAACCCGCATCTAGGTTGAAAAGGGGAAAATCGGTAGCTAAGGAACGAGTATCGTGTCTCTTGGTTGAAGAAGGGTAGAAAGGCATGACAGCGCAATAGAGAATGACCAGGTCGATCGGTTTGTTGTCCTCACATAGGAAAAAGGTGGCTAAAGAGAACAAAAATGGGACGTAATCCACATATGCTTCCTAGATATTTGTTGCTCTGGGCAACCATACCTCCCTCACCACTATGCGTCCATGGAGGTACATCGTATTGGTGCGTCCATTGTCCGAATGGGCCTCCCGTGCTCTTATTGCCACTTTTTTTGCTGTTAGTATAACGCCAGCAGTCAAGTCAAGCAATGCTACTACTAAAGTGATGCCACGTTTAACTAATGCCGCTCTCAGTCTAATGCCAGAGATAAATTTAAGCAGTGCCATTTAATGTCACTGGATCATTTCAGGGTTAGCTGTTGATTGTGGATGTATTAAAGATTTTTCAGCTAAGGCATTCTAATGTTGTTGCACAGCCAGATACCAACGATGAAACTTGTTACTACCTTCAGATTTTTGCACTCTTAATGCTTATAGATTACATACCTCACTTTCATGAGATAAGTTAATTTTTTTGTACAGTGTCACCAAAATGCCAAGGCGCTGATGTCATTTTATTTTGGTTAAACTGCATAGACAATTATGAAGACAAGAGGAAAGGTCAAGAGTGGGCACCTCCTCCTCCGGCTGTTCTCTTGATTCGTTTGATCATTATGTTTGATCAATTATCAAGATTGGGATAGCAATTTTTAAGGTCCCCCCGAGTTCGAAATGATATTTACCTTGGAGGTACATGGTTTGCAAATTTTTTATACTGTCATTAGTTAATAATGCTAGTTACCTTCAGACTTTTGTGTTTGGTTTAATGCTCATGCACAGCTAGTATACCAATGCTGAAACTTGTTACCTTTACATTTTGTATTGTTAATTCTTATAGAAACCTTCCAGTGCTAGAGTTTATTGAAATCTGTTCAGTAAAACCATTGTACTATACCCTGTAATAAACTAACTACTCTACTGTTGCACTAGCCACTGGATTAGTGTATATTTATAGTATCCAAATGGTGTTGCATTAGCGTATGGACATAAATAAAGTGTGGCAAGCTTTCCCAGATATGTGCTCAAGAAAACTACTACCTATTTGTCTAAATACTAGACGTTTGGGTACTTTAAATTGAACCGCGAAAATGTCTTATATTAAGGAACAGAGGGTGTAGAGTTCACTCAAATTATCCCGGTAAATCTAGTCACACCTTTGTTAAAATTAATGTTCATTATGTTATCGGAGGAGGTCTGTATGTTTGTCTCTAATGCCTGTCTACTACATACCCGATATCATGATGTAATGTTAAGTCATTTCCTTTTGTACAGTGTCACTAAATTGTCAAGGCCGTGATGGCATTTTATTTTAGTAGAACTGCAGAAAATTTGCTTAAAAGAATAGGAAAGGTCAGGAATGGCTTTTTCAGAAAAAACTATGTATGCCTTCCTAACATCAGCCGTTGTTGCTTTATTTATTCCTTCAAACAGGTGGTTAGAAACAGTCTTGCTACCTTTTCCCATTAAGAAATTGGAATGCTTATATTTGTGAGTCTATGCTTCAACTAGTGCCACTTTTATAGTAATCACACTTTCAATATCTATGCAAACAGTGATGCTCGATTTTAGTGGAGCTGCACAAAAAGTCCAACTGGTTCAACATTAGGAGCATGTTTTTCCAAACCTTTATATCCAATTGGTGGCACTATGAGCTGTTCATTACGAAGGTACATGGTTTGCTACTATCTTCCTACTCTTTTTGTATTGTCATTAGATAGTAATACTAGTGGTTTGCATGTGAATTTATTGGCAGGGTGGACCTACATTGGAGGTGCAGGACAGGATTCAATGATTGTATGCTCAATTTCGGTTGTATCGATTTCACCTCTTCCATCACTGCGAACATGGTGTGGTATATGTTTACTAGCTGCTTGATATTTGTGCAGACAGAGATGTCTGCCCGTTGCTATTTGGCAAACAAACAAAGTGTCCACAATTTTGGTTGAACTGCACAAGAGAATAGTATAGTCACTGCATGCAGTGCCATTTGAAAATAGACACAAAGATTGGATAGTCACTTCATGGACTGCAGAAAAGTAGTACTGTACTATTTATTGGCCAACACTTGGTGCTTCATTGCTTTGGTCTGATTATACAATGGACATCATTTTTCCTAAGTTAAAGTTTGTATTCTGAAAATAGTCTCGCGGTGTGATCGAGAGAAGACCAAATCATATTGCAGTGGATGTTCCTCCATCATGTGTGGTTCATTCTCATGGTTCCAGCTGTTGGTGAAACCACTTACGTTTGCAAGAGGAATTGTAGACTTCACAAACAAATTTGTCTTTCAGTCTATACTGAATGTTGGCCAAGAGAAGCATCCATGTTAGTAGGAAGAACAGATGTTTTTTCTAGATCTTTGCCTTTGGAGCTACATATTTGTATATGATCTGTGAATCATTGAGATGCATTAACATGTTGATCTTATGTATTGGAATAGTACTAGTTAGTTTTAGTTGCGACGCAAGATCTGAAGTGGCTGACCTTTGCTTTTGGAGCTACATATTTGTATATGATCTGTGAATCATTGAGATGCATTAATAGTTACTTATTTCTGTTCGCTCAGTGTTTACAAGTTACTGATCGATCACTAGCTAGCCTACAAATGCGCTCCTGGCAGTTTTATTTGCGATGCAAGATGCGAAGTGGTAGTTTTTTGAATAAAAATGCCTACCTTTGAAGAAACTGACAAGCTACACTATCGATCCTACACGGATAAAAATGCCTACCTCTGAAGAAACTGACAAGCTACACTATCGATCCTACAGGGATAAATAGCGTATCAGGCACGTACTACCTCCTTTCCGGTTTGCAGGGCTCAATTCAAGAAACGACCTACTCGATCCTACATGAATAGATAGCGGATCACGCACGTACTAGTACCTCCTTTCCGGTTTGCAGGGCTTAATTCAAACCTCTCACCAACCAAGGTACCGACATATGCAAAATTTCATATAATTTTTTAATCGTGGCCACAATATGGGCTGTAATGCTAACAAAAAGAATATGGGCTCCAAAAAAACCCGTAAGAATTAGCAAATGGGCTATAAACTATTTGAAATAATGGCAAATGGGTTGTATGCTGTTTTCCACATATTTGAGGCTTTCCACAGATGGCCTGTATACTGTTGGATGTCCATCCAACGGCCGTCGTGCTTCTTCAATCTCTGCTCTTCCTGCTCCAGCCGCTCAAACAAGCGCCGGCAGGACTGCCTGCTCCCTCCTCCCCGCGGCCGGCTGTGCTACCGCGCAGGCCTCACCGCCCCACCGTACTCCCATTGCTGGCCTAGCTATCCCTCTACTCACCCTCAGTCCCACACATGTTGTTATTCTCCGGCGACGGCAGACGAACCAGTAAACCCTCGTACTCCTCCGCGTGGGAAATAACTGTCGAGTATTCCCTGGCTCCGTGCCGTTCCCTTCCTAGGCCTCAGCGTCGTCCACTGTCCTGGTGCTCTCGGCGCGGCCTGGTCAACGTGGTCAATGAACGACATCCATCGGAAGTGGACTGTATGTGGAGAGGCTGACAGTTGGGTCCAAGGCCGCACGCAAGGAAATGCCTCCTTATTACGCGCAAAATAATGATTCATCCACTTGACATCTGGGACCCACCGAAAGGGCCTCTATATTTCACGAAAAAACCGTTACCGCCGCTGACAGCTTGGACCCACTAGCTATATCTTCACACGCAAGGAAGTGCCTCCTTATTACGCCCAAAAAAAGAATACTCCCCCTGCTAGTTGGGACCCAGTATAGTGGGCCTACTAAGTTGACGGGGACGAAGGGCTTTGTCAACTTAGTCAATATGCACGATTCTAGCTCGACTGGCCGTACGATGTCCATCCAACGGTTGTAGTGCTTCTTCAACCTCTGGTCTTCTTGCTCCAGCCGACCAAAGCAGCGCCGGTCATGCCGCCTGCTCCTGCCTCCTGCGGTCGGCTGTGCTGCCGCGGAGGCCTCACCGCCCCCATACTACTCCCACCGCTGGCCAGGCCATCCCTCCACTCCACTCACCCACACCCCCTGTTATTCTACGGCGACGGCAGCGCAGCTGAACTAGTGAACCCTCGTACTCCTCTCCGTGTGGGCATCCACTACCGCGTCTTCCCCGGCTCCGCGTCGTCCCCTTCCTAGGCCTCGCCGTCGTCCACCGCCGTGGTGCTCTCGACGCGGCATGGTCAATGTGGTCAACGACCGAATTCCACGGCTGGGTCCACGGCAGCCGCAAGGAAGTGCCTCCTTATTACGCGGAAAATAATTATTCCTCCACCTGACAGCAGGGACCCACCGGACAGGCCACCAGTATTTCACGAAAAAAACATTTGCCCCTGACTGCTGGGACCCACCCGACGGGCCGCCGTATTTCGCGAAAAAAACGTTCCCCCTGCTGTCAGCTCGGACCCACCGGAAGTGCCTCCTTATTACGCACAAAAAAAATGAATACCCCCCTGCTAGCTGGGACCCACCTTGGTGGGAGGCTGACTTGTGGGCCTACCAAGTTGACGGGGACGGAGGGCTTTGTCAACTTAGCCAATATAAACGATTCTAGCTCTAGTGATCGTACGATGTCCATCCAACGGCCGTAGTGCTTCTTCAACCTCTGGTCTTCTTGCTCCAGCCACCCAAAGCAGCGTCGGTCGTGCCGCATGCTCCTACCTCCCGTGGCCGGATGTGCTGCCGCGGAGGCCTCACCGCCCCCTACTATTCCCACCATTGGCCAGGCCCTGCAGCGACGGCAGCCTCACACCGCAGCCGAACCAGTGAACCCTCGTACTCCTCTCGGTGCGGGCTTCCACTACGGCGTCTTCCCCGGCTCCCCATCGTCCCCTTCCTGGGCCTCGCCGTCGTCCACCGCCCTGGTGCTCTCGGCACGGCGTGGTCAACGTCGTCAAGGAACGACTTCCATCGGACGTGGACTGTATGTGGAGAGGCTGACAGCTGAGTCCACGGCTGCAGCAAGGAAGTGCCTCCTTATTACGTAGAAAATAATTATTCCTCCACCTGAAGCGGGGACCCACCGGACGGGCCACTGTATTTCGCGAAAAAAAAGTTTCCCCCCTGACTGCTGAGACCCACCAGCTACACCTTCGCACACAAGGAAGTGCGTCCGGGCAAAAAAAAATGATTCGCCCCTCTGACTGCTGGGACCCACCAGCTACATTTTCGCACGCAAGGAAGTGCCTGACCGTCGAGACCCACCTGGTCGAAGTGTACGTAGCGTTGTCATTCTGGTCGTGAACGTGTACGTACATACTGGTTGTTGTAGAGGCACGCACGTGTCATAGTAGAGGCGTGCACGTAGCATGTACACGTACGTACAGCGGCCAGGGTGCAAGAAAGAAAATACGGCCACGTATGTGTACATACGGGCGGGGTCTCGAATGCCTACTCGCGCATACATACATGGCTGGGTCGGAACGAAGAAACAGCATCGTCGTCGTGTTCATGGGGAGCCAACCGGCTGGGTCGGAACGGAACGCGTGGTCGTGTTCATCGGGAGGGCTTGGACGGAATAGGCGATGGAAACGAGGCCTGGCGTAGCGCACAACGGAGGAAACGGGCCTCCTACGGTCGAAACAGGGTTTCTGTTGATCGGGAGGGGTGTGGCGTACCGCACAACGGAGGAAACGGACCTCCTACGGTCGAAACGGGGGTCCTGTTGATCGGGAGGGGTGTGGCGTACCGCAAAACGGAGGAAACGGACCTCCTAGCGTACCGCAAAACGGAGGAAACGGACCTCCTACGGTCGAAACGGGGGTCCTGTTGAT
>NC_057801.1:467017584-467040576 GCF_018294505.1 Triticum aestivum
CATCGATCGATCGCTGGGTTTAGTAACGCGTAGCCTGCAGTGCAATTGTCGGAGTAATGGGCCACGGGTAGGCCAACCCGAGCCCCGGGACCTTTCAAGACATCGGGGCAGGCCGCGCCCCTCAGGCCGAGTCCCAGGAGCGACTCGAAAATGTGCCGAGTCCCAGACGACGACTTCACGATAAGCCGAGTCCCAGATGGCGACTCCAAGATAAGCCGACTCCAAGCCGGCGACCTCCAGAGAGGCCGGCTGTGGAGAGTCGGCCCACGACTCCACCCTTGTCTCGAAGGACGAGGCGGGATATGGCCACGGCCTGGCTGTTTCCCCCCCAGCTTACGAAGGGCCGGCATGGCTACAGTGAGCCGTATCGCTGGAGATCTCCGGCGAGGCACGGCACTGTTGCCATGCCTGCCCTAACCTCAACCACAGTGTGCAGCGCACTGTGCCCATGACGCCAGCCTATACAACCCAAGGGCGGCGAGGCCGCCCGTCAGTGGGTGGGACGAAGGCGGCATGAGCGCCCCGAAGACGGACCGGTGGGAGTCGGCCCCCCTGGAGTCGGCCGACCCCTCCCCCGGGCCCCACACGCCATTAACCAGACAAGATGGGGAATGGCGACAGTGAATGCATGCCGGACGGCAGCGCTGTTGCCATGACCGCATGACCAAGCCAGCGTCATCAGGAGTGTCGCTACAGTATCGAGCCAGTCCGCGGGACCCGCCAGTCGGCGGGCCCCAGAAGCTGGCAGGAAGGACGACGGCCTGAGAGACAGGCGGCTGGGACCCGCGCCTAGCCGGATTACTATTGTACCCCCGGGGGGTAGGCCTATATAAACCCCCCGGGAAGCCCATGCAAAGGGTTCGGACCCATATAGAGATAGACCAAATAGCACAGGGAGAAGAGAGCTAGCCTTGCCCTCTCCTACCTCCAGAAACAGCTCCAGGAGCACCATTGTAACCACTTTGCCATAGTGACCATGCGGAGACCCCGCAGAGCAGCAGTAGGGGTGTTATCTCCTAGGAGAGCCCTAAAGTTGGGTAAGTTCCGCCAGCGTGCATGTCTTCGCCTCATCCCGCTTCCAGGCACCGGCGACGTTCTACTCGCTCCCACCATGATAAGCCATCCTTTGGCATATGTCGTACCCAACCCCCGACATTTGGCGCCCACCATGGGGCGAGGTGCACCGTCGTCCGGAGATCTGCTCTGGAAGGGAACCCTGTTCCTCCCTGGCGAGCACACCCAGCTCGGCACGCCGGATGGCGTCTGTGCCGACGCGCTGCACGGCGCTGAGATCGCCTGTGCGGCCAGCTGCCTTGCCGATCTTATCGGCGAGGTCCGCCTCTCCGATGAGCCTGTGTCCGACGCAGGCACGAGTGGCCCCGAGAGCCTCCTCGCGGGCCTCCTCGACTAACTCCACGTCGCCGGCGAGCTTGCCGTGGACCTGGAGTCCATAGGATCCACCGACCCGATGTTGGTCGACTCCGACACTGCGTCGCTCGACGCGTTCCCCACCAACGTGGTGGTCTACGACGAGCCGCTCTCTTACGCGGGGAGCGGCGGAAGCACCGTCACTGAGGTCCTCGTCCTCGACCACGGCGAGCGCTCCGGCGAGGGAGCGCACGACCCGCTTGACGCGGCTCTGTGAAACCTCGCCGCGCCGATTCCGAAAGACGCCGACGCCGAGACGCTGGAGGCGCTCCGACTTCAGCTCGTCGAGGGCGCGAAGAAGCTGGCAAGCATGAGGCGCTTGTCAGAAGCCTACCAATGCGAGATGGATCGCGCCGTGGGCGGCTCGCCCGCTCCGACTGGGCCTAGCCGCCTAGGCGCGGTCCGACAACGCGGCGCAGCAATCGCCAACCTGTTCGGGGCTGATCGCCCTGTGTACGCCACGCCCGCAGAGAATATCCGTGCCGCCCAGGCGGCGGCAGACGAGCTCGACAACTTCAAAGCCAAAGAGCGTCGCATGATGACGGAGCGAGTTCAGCAGCTCCTCGACGCGGCTGCCGCGCAGAATGAAGCCGGCTGCCGCACCGAGGCGCCGCAGCGCCAAAACGACGACCCGCCGCCCCGCCGAGACCAAGGTGCGACGTCTTGGACGCCGACTGGCGGGGCCCGCGGGAAGAAGGACAAGGAGCCGGCTGTCAGCCACAGTCGGACTCGCATCACCATCGAGCGCGACCAAGACGGCCACCCCAAAGCGGTGGAACGGCGAGACGACTATCTGCCTCCCCCTCTCGCAAAGAAAGGCGAGTCTCCCTGCCGCCCGTGGAACATCCGACTCTCGGCGACCGTCTTGGCCGCCGAGAGGGAGTCGGAGAGAACGACGCCCGCCACCGGATCGACCGACTCCACCGATTCCTGGCGCTGGAAGAAGAAGACGAGTTGGGTCCTCCCTGCTTTGGACCCCGCATCCGAGATGAGCCTTTCCCCAAAGGGTTCACGCTCCCCCGAGACACGCCCAAATATACCGGCACCATGAAGCCGGAGGATTGGCTGATCGACAACTCCACAGCCGTCAACATAGCAAACGGCAACAAGCGTGTTGCCGTAAGATACGTCCCGCTCATGCTCCAGGGCTCGGCCCGGACATGGTTGAACAGTCTGAAGCCTCGCAGCATCAACAGCTGGGTCGACTTCACCGAGGCCTTCATCCGCAACTTCATGAGCACGTACAAGCGACCTCCCAAGCCTCGCCAACTCTCCTTGTGTGTGCAAGGCCCCGACGAGTCTACTCGCGACTACCTCACGCGCTGGGGCGAGCTCCGAAACTCCTGCGAGGGCGTGCATGAGCTGCAGGCCATCGAGTACTTTACTGCCGGGTGCAGAGAAGGCACCCTCCTCAAGCACAAGCTCCTCTGCGACGAGCCGGAGACCCTCGATGAGCTGTTGATCACAGCCGACAAGTACGCCACGGCCGACTCCTCCATGAAGGCGGAGATTCAGGTCAGCGCAACTGGCAAAGTCGCCCCTCAGGATCCAAAAACTCCGGCTGCAGACACCAGTCGGCGGCAGCAGCAGAATGACCACAAGCGCAAGGCCCCACAGCCGACTTCCAGCAGTCGGCAAGTGGCAACGGCCTAAGACCAGCAGCCGGAGGGACCGGGCCACTGTGCCCATGACGCCAGCTTGTACGACCCAAGGGCGGCGGGGCCGCCCATCAGTGGGTGGGCCGAAGGCGGCATGAGCGCCCCGAAGACGGACCGGTGGGAGTCGGCCCCCCTGGAGTCGGCCGACCCCTCCCCCGGGCCCCACACGCCATTAACCGGACAAGATGGGGAATGGCGACAGTGAACGCACGCCGGACGGCGGCGCCGTTGCCATGACCGCATGACCAAGCCAGCATCATCAGGAGTGCCGCTACAGTATCGAGCCTGTCCGCGGGACCCGCCAGTCGGCGGGCCCCAGAAGCCGGTAGGAAGGACGACGACCTGAGAGACAGGCGGCTGGGACCCGCACCCAGCCGGATTACTATTGTACCCCTAGGGGGTAGGCCTATATAAACACCCCGGGAAGCCCATGCAAAGGGTTCGGACCCATATAGAGATAGACCAAATAGCACAGGGAGAAGAGAGCTAGCCTTGCCCTCTCCTACCTCCAGAAACAGCTCCAGGAGCACCATTGTAACCACTTTGCCATAGTGACCATGCGGAGACCCCGCAGAGCAGCAGTAGGGGTGTTATCTCCTAGGAGAGCCCTGAAGCTGGGTAAGTTCCGCCGGCGTGCATGTCTTCGCCTCATCCCACTTCCAGGCACCGGCGACGTTCTACTCGCTCCCACCATGATAAGCCATCCTTTGGGATATGTCGTACCCAACCCCCGATAGCAATCGCTCGGGTTCAGTTAGAGCCCAACGCCTCGCTCGAGTTCAGTTAGAGCCAATGGCTCGCATGTGTACGAGAGAAACGCGCATCGCTCGGCCCCCGACCTCCCACCGTAACCGGCAACTCCCCGAAATTTTCCTCCCCCTCGCTTCTACCACGGTTTTTTCCGTCATGGACGGCCCAAAGAATGTCATGCAGCTGCGTCTCCGGCCCGCCCAGGACGAAAAGCCCATTTTCTGTCATGATTTTTTGTCATAGAAGTAGGAGCCCACCACATCTATGATGATACCAGGTTTTGTCTCAGTTATCGTCATAGAAGTGTCATATGTATGATAGAAAAAAATTCGTTCGGCCCAAAATGTCACGGATGTGTCTTTTTTTGTAGTGTGTGATGCTTGATGCTACTCTGACCCCGCGTACTCCTAATAAGTATATCTTTACATAAGAACTGAACTTATCTGGGTTAAAATGTTGAAGTGGTAATGTGAGTGCCGGCTCACGGATAGCGCGTACCTTCCAGTGGTTAATACTAGTTTCATTGAAGAAGATATTTTGGCTTGGCGGCCTATGAAAGCCTTGGATTTTTTTTCTTTTGCGTTTTTTTTCTTTTGTGACATGGTAATTCTCCGGTGTTTTTTGACCCGGCCTGGCTTTGACTATAAGTCACCAGTATGAGATAATTCTCCGGTGTTTATTGACCCGGCCTGGCTTTGACTATAAGTTGCCAGTATGAGATAATATCCGGTGTTTATTAACCCGGCCTGGCTTTTGACTATAAGTCGCCAGTGTATGATGAGAAAATATCTGGTGTTTATTAACCAGGTCTGGCTTTGGACGTTAAGTTGCCAGTATATATTTGGATTGCGCCATTGGAATCATGCGCTCATAAATCATTGGGTTATATTATTCAAATAGCCAACATGGCTAGATTTTTATTATGGTTAACAATAACCAATATTATGATTGAGGTTTTCAAAGTCGCTTCAGCACAATGGATATTACTTTATCAATGGATATGATTTATTCTACAAAGGAATAGTCCCGAGTCGCTGCAGGCTTACGACTCGGCACTTGGGGGCTACATTATTCAAGTTGAGATTACATCAAATATGCAAGTATCATGTCGCTGCAAGCATGCACCATGACACTTGGGGGCTAATGCAAAGTCATTTTAATGGCCTTATTGAAGACCCGACTCATCACATCATAACGAGCCGGCCCTTGGGGGCTACCAATTGCTCCTGTCAACAATTCAAGGTACACAACTCTTAAATCCATTATATTGAAGGGTCCACTGCTCGGTTGGTAAAGCACAAAGCTCTTAACCTTGTGGGCGTGGGTTCAAGCCCCATGATGGGGGTTACATCATAAGATGTTCTTTTCAAAGAAGTATATATAAATTCCCAGCTCAATATTATCTTACTGAGCCGGCCCTTGGGGGCTACACGTTGTTGTTCCAGTCTACATGATCATATTTATAAAGTCCCTGCTCATTATTGCATAATGACCCAACCCTTGGGGGCTACACTGGTTGAAGTTTTTATGGTCATAAGACAATTACAAGTCCCAGGTTGCTGCAAGCATGACAACCCGGCACTTGGGGGCTACATATGTGGAATATTCAGTTTTGACTGGTGATGGAGATGAACAACCTGGGTTTCTTCAAGGTTGTCACATTTATATTGAAGAAAGTCTTAAGATGTTACTACACTCCCTTCTTAAGACTTGGGGGCTACAAGTGATATGCATAAAGAGGGTACATTTTCAAGCTTAATGTTAACAATGATTATGACCCAGTGCCATCAATATTTATAAACCGGCAATTTTGGCAATGATAAACTGGCAAGTTCTGCATCATTAAGCCGGCTGAAGATCAGATGAGTATTTCAAGGACCAATATTTTTGTTAAGCATTGGTAGCAGAGTCAAATGAATTATTCTTCATAATATTTCTCTATGACAAACCAAATGTCAGCAAATTGATTATGAAGCTGGCCTATTGACCCGGTTTTTCTAGAAGAAGGAAATGACAAGGACTTAAGGATGATCAGGATCGGTTTAACATGGATAAATCCAAGTTAAACTGGGGGCTAATGTCGGGGATATACCCCACGGTATGACCCGGCCGGAGTTATAACTCGGCTGGGACTTGGTAAGCCGGTAGGTGGTAAACCGGAAGACAGTTAACCTAGATGGTAAACCGGCAGGTGATAAACCGGCAAACAGTTAACCTAGATCATAACCCGGCAGATGGTAAGTCAGATGGTAACCCGATAGATGGTAGGTCAGATCATAACCCGGCAGATGTTAAGTCAGGTGATAACCTGGCAGATGTTAAGTCAGATGATAACCCGGCAGATGGTAAGTCAGATCATAACCCGACAGATGGTAAGTCAGATGATAACCCGGCAGATGTTAAGTCAGATCATAATCCAGCAGACAGAGTCACCTGGGGTTAATAAGCCCGAGACGTTAAGAAGCCCAAGATGTTAAGAAGCCCATGAAGAGAAGTCAAAATAGTTTAAGTCTTAATCCGAGTTGGACTCTACATGTAACCCGTCCCTTCAACTTATATAAGGAGGGGCAGGGCACCCCAAGAGGGGGAGAAATAATCTTAAGGGTTAGACATAACTAGGAGAGTCGGTTTACGGCGACTCCCTCGTGATGATAATGAGACCTAGCCACAAACAACACGTAGGTTTGTTACCGGATGATGTTTCCCGGGGCCCGAAGCTGTCTAAATCCTTGTCTTCTGTTGCGTCTCTCGATTCCAACCAACCCCTCTCAAGCTACCACATAGATGTGTTGGCCTCACGACTAAGTCCTCACACTAGGGCATTTGTCGTGATAATTCCACGACAGAACCCATCGGTGATGTTTTCATCAATCACTCACAATTGTATACCAGTAATCGTTTGCTCACAACACACACGGCTTGTTAGCAGTAATCGTCTGTGTTCTTATCGGTCTTCGCACACGTTTCTGACTACAGTCCTATTTGCCTCGTATCACACACATCTTGTTCATTTGAACCGTT
Organism: Triticum aestivum; assembly: GCF_018294505.1. Lineage (NCBI taxonomy): Eukaryota > Viridiplantae > Streptophyta > Magnoliopsida > Poales > Poaceae > Triticum > Triticum aestivum. Next base: position 467,024,442 of record NC_057801.1, read on the forward strand.
TCTGTTCTCATGTCTCAACGCAAACAATTCTTCCGAGTGATTCGCATGCCGTATATCACACACACCTTTGATCTTGTTGACTGCTTCTTTTGTGTTGCCTAATCACAAACAGTTCATTCGAGTGAACTGTATGCTATACATCACACACACCTTCATCTATCTGCTCGTTTCTTTTGTTCCTCCTCATCGCAAACGGTTGATTGAATTGAACCGTATGCCCTGCATCACACACGCAACTAAAACCGGAACCATGTTTGATGCATCATCCATCGCAAACGTTTTGCACCTTTTTTGAGGGTTATTTTACACCACTGTTTGTGATTATGGCATCCAACACAGTTTCGTCGAAGGGTCTCTGATCGTAGTGTCGCGTTAGCAGCATCCTGAAGTAGTGTGTGTTCCATGTCTCACAGCTAAGACGATGTATATCTCCTCCACAGAAAAGGACTGATATGGCAGAACTAGAGCTGGCTAAGGATTTAACATATGAGGAAAAACCATTTCGAATCTTGGATGAAATGGAAAGGGTCACTCACAGTAAAGCAATAAAGTTTTATAAGGTTCAGTGGGAGCACCATACTTAGGAAGAAGCAACTTGGGAACGAGAGGAATTTCTAAAGGCAACTTATCCAGAATTGTTTTCCCGAGCAACCGAATCTCGAGAACAAGATTCATCCTAAGTGGGGGAGGTTTGTGACAGCCTGGTTTTTGCCCTCTTTTCTTTTTCTGATCTTTATTGCCATTTGATTTGAATTTGGGTTTTGAATCAACTCAGTTGGACTTAAACACTTGGGAACACCTTTGATTTTCACCCTAGTGGCCCCTCTCCCCCTCAAACCATCATTTCCTCTTTGATATATCCCAAAATGATCCTAGGAATATTTTTCACAAATGAAAAATATTCATTTACTCTTCAAAACCCCACTTCAACAACATATGCTCCAAAGCAACCCTCATTTTCTTTGCTCACAAAAATCTGAGAAAATTCACAAATATTCTTTGAACCTTGGCACACATCCCTGAGCCAAAATATTGCATAGGTTTTGGAATATTTTTGCTACAGAAAATCATTTATGTTCTGGTCAGAAAATGCAATTTCTACAGCAAGTTTACTTTTCCTTGATCCAATGAGGCTGATTTTTCTTGATCTTCATTACCTTCCTAAGAGACTGCTAAACCCAAAGCTCAGCCCTCAACTCCTACTGGATCACTTACAGTTAACCTCATAAGTTACTATCCATAAACTTACCAGGAAGTAAACCACACACACACAGCTCCTGGGTTCAACTCAAAGTGTCGAAACCACTCAAACCACCAAGGACTACACGCCAGACATGAAGTTTAAGCTTAGCGCGGCCTGATGTCATAGTTCACGCGGTGACCGCGTTCATCCAGGCGTGCTGGCATGCAGCCGACGCGCTTTGTGACGCGCCCGAGCCGCTGTTGAGCTCGTGCTAGCTTCCACGACCGCCGGGCCTTGCCAAACTTCGCCACGATCATTGTACCTACTCCCTTAACTCCTCCCTGGCGCTCGCCAACGCTAGAGCTCGCTGCAGCGAGCACGGGCACGACACGGCCAAGCGAGCAGTGCGCCTGTGCCACTGTGTTCATCGCCATCCTCGCTCATGTGCTTGTCTCCGCCCTCCCATAGTGCCCGCATGAGCTACGTTGCCTTCTCCCCCTCTTGCTGACGTTGTTCGTCGCCAGGCGCTGTGTCAAGAAGCCCTCCGGCGGAGCCCGATCCCCTCTCCTCGCTCACCTATAAATACAGCCACCCCCAGCCTCCTCGAGCATCAGCACCCACTCCCTCAACCTCCACAAGCTCGTAGTTATGCTGCAGCTCGGTCGGGCAGGCCTCTGGCCGCCGCCCCGACCCGAGCTCACCGGTGATTCCCGATAGCCCTCCTCCTCACTCCAGTGCCTCCCGAGCTCGGTCCACTTCTCAGGCGACTTGCTGGTGGTTCACTGGTGCCGTCCGACCCCGTTGGAGCCCCTGGTGCAGCCCCACGTCATCGTCTTCTCCAACTCCGGCAACCTCTGCTTCCTGCCGCCGCTAGAGAGGCAAGTTCTGACCCCGTCCTACCACCCCTAGCCAAACTGCGGGTATGGGCAGGTGCGCCTCAACCCCCTCTCTCGTTCTATCCCTCTAGATCTGGCCACCGGCCTCTTCTCATCGGAGAAACACCGGCGCATCACCGCCCCGCCTCTGTTTCTCTCCCCCTCTCCCTAAACCTGACAGTGGTGGCCCACTGTCAGCCACCAGCCCCGCGGCTGAAGCAGTAGGCGCTGGCGTGGCGCTGACGTCGCCCCCTGGACATTTTATTTAAATTCCAAATTTTACAGAAACTTCAAATGGCCATAACTTTTTAACCATAAGTCCAAATGAATTGATTATTTTTGCATTGTGTTCTTACTGAAAAGATCTAGCAGCACAACAAAAATGAGATTTTTCTCTGTTGTCTAGATTTTCTGGTGATTTTTAGAGTGATTCTTGATATTTTCTTTCTTTATTTTTAAATGCTTTCAGAGGGAGAAGCTTGTCATGAGGATCACCAGGAGGAGTGTGAACCTCCTCTGCACTAAGGCAAGCCACACCAACATTTACATGGTTTCATTTCAATATTTGTGATTTTTCAACTTGAATATGAGTTATTTCATTCATTTAAAATTATTTAAATGAATATTGATTTTTCTAGTGACTTGTTCTGCTTGAAATGTTAGATTTCAGTATTGTGATGATGTTTAAGTTAATATGAGTCAGTAGAAGTAACTTTTGCTTATGTGATAATGACATGGTTATGACATGACTAGCACCGGTACTATTTTTCTTAAGAACGAAATTGATTCTATTAAGTTGATATCATGAATAAAAATATGATGAGTCTCAAGAACCAGTGGAGTAAGATCAGTATGGTTGATGATGACTAGTGCCAGTATAAGATTTAATGATGTTGATCTGTTTACTCGTAGTGGTATGTAATGCATGTTGTATGGTTGCATATTCATGGCATATCATGAAATCCATTGTTTTATTTCAAGTTAAACCTGATGTTAATACAGCTTGAACATAATGTTGATCGGGTCATGGTGTCACTGAATCGAGTTTTACCCAGTGCTACCACATTTGCCTTTATGGGAAGGCCTTTATTTGGTCTGTTGTCATGCCTCTGGTCGTTACCTCCAACGAGGGAAGGTTATGTGTGTGCGGTACACTGGCCCGATAAGCAGACATAACCTTGTGTGCCCGTCTGTTGTTATGGTACCTTGTCCCTGTTTGGGGTCGTTTCTGTTTTGCCATGATGGTGGCCGTTGATGCGTTTGGTAGGCACTGGGCCACCCAGGACTTAGCCCAGTGGGGAGTGAGTCGGAGTGGCTGGGAGAGTGTCATGGCAATGGGAGGATTTCATCAAAATGTTGTTGGTCCACCAGAATTGGAGTGCGAGGCCATGGAGTCCGTGGTGTGGGTATAGTGTGCTACCTCTGCATAATGTATTTAATCTATTAATAGGCGCGTCCTCGGTTACGGACATAACTCGGGAGTAGGTCACACCATGGATCAACATTTATAAATAATCATGCATACTAATGATAATCACTTGGCACTGTTTGAAAGATGATGGTTGAGAAATTATGATGATGGTGGAGACCAAAGTGTTGGTTTCTTTTGTGATCCGAGAAAGATCACTGTTTGGTTACAAGGTAACTCGTTCAATAAGAAAGTCTGAGGGACTTGTTGCACGAGTTGTTCTCACTTCATCAGTAGTATGATTCTGCATTGCATTTAATTTGATTAAATATCATGATATTGTTTGTCATTATGTTTATGCTTGTTGTGAGTTTGCAAGTATATTCAATGTACTGACCTGGCGTGTCATGCCAGATTTCAGGAAAGTTTTGTTGGATCAAAGTGCTGCCTGAGTCTAGATCGTGTCCACATTGGTGTCCCTGTGCTATGGAGTCCCGCTTCTTCGTCATTCCGCTGCCGCATAGTTGTCGTGATCGAGGCCCCTTTATGTTCACTAAATAATGTACATATTGTTCAGCCGCACTGTGTGTGTCGCTTGGCCTCGCTACTTGATGTAACATTGAACTATGTTTTGCTCGTATCAATAAAAGCGGTTGTTTTCTGTACCAAGATGTTGTGTGTTGCCAGAAGACTTGATCTCTGGGCTGACAATGCAAGGTAAACCGGTTGCTCTGAGCTGGGTGCCACATCCATATTGGAAACTAAGGGATATTAAGGCCTCCTTTTAATAGAGAACCGGAACAAAGCATTAACACATAGTGAATACATGAACTCCTCAAACTACGGTCATCATCGGGAGTGGTCCCGACTATTGTCACTCTGGGGTTGCCGGATCATAACACGTAGTAGGTGACTATAACTTGCAAGATCGGATCTAAAACATGGATATAATGGCACCCGGTCCCAAAGTGACAAGCATTAAGCATAGCAAAGTCATAGCAACATCAATCTAAGAACATAGTGGATACTAGGGATCAAGCCCTAACAAAACTAACTCGATTACATGATGAATCTCATCCAACTCCTCACCGACCAGCGAGCCTACAATGGAATTACTCACTCCCGGTGGGGAGCATCATGGAATTGGTGATGGAGAAGGGTTGGTGATGATGAAGAACGAAGATCCCCCTCTCCGGAGCCCCAAACGGACTCCAGATTCGGCCTCCCGATGAAGAACAGGGGGTGATGACGGCTCCGTCTCGTGGATCATGATAATTCTTTCTCCCTTTTTTTCTGGAAATATAGGATTTTATAGCGTTGGTTTCAGGGTCTGCACGGCCACCAGGTGGGTTGCGCCAGGAGAGGGAGGCGCGCCCTGGTGGGTTGTGCCCACCCAGGTGCCCCTCTTCAGCAGGTCTTGGCTCCATAAATTCTTATTTATTATATAAAAATTCCTCGCAAAGTTTCGTTCCATTCTGAGAACTTCTATTTCTGCACAAAAACAACACCATGGTAGTTCTGCTGAAAATAGCGTCAGTTCGGGGTTAGTTTCATTCAAATCATGCAAATTAGAGTCCAAAAAAAGAGGAAAAGCATTAGGAAAAGTAGATACGTTGGAGACGTATCACCTAGTAAGGATGAAATAATTAGTCTTGCTTCTATTGCTAGGCCTCCTACTGATCCATTACACCAATATTTCCTAGACCATGAAAATGATATGCACTTGCACGAAAGAAATGAAATAGATAAAATATTATTTGAACATCAACCACTCCTGAAACACAATTTCCCTATTGAAACTCTAGGAGGTCCTCCTCCACCTAAAGGTGATCATGTGTTCGAATTAAAACAATTGCCAGACACTTTGAAGTATGCTTATCTTGATGAGAAAAAGATATATCATGTTATTATTAGTGTTAACCTTTAAAAACATGAAGAATACAAATTATTGAAAATTATGAAGAATCATCATGCTGCTATTGGATATACTATTGATGATCTTAAGGGCATTAGTCCCACTCTATGTCAGCACAAGATTAATATGGAGCCTGATGCTAAACCCGTTGTTGATCATCAATGATGTTTGAATCCTAAGATGAAAGGAAGTGGTAAGAACTGAAATACTAAAGCTGATAGTAGAAAGGTAAGTCATGTTCATTGTGTCCCTAAGAAGGGAGGTATTACTATTGTTCCTACTGATAAAAATGAACTCATTCCACAAAGAATTGTTAGTGGCTATAGAATGGTAATTGATTTTAGCAAATTAAATAAAGATACTAGAAAAGATCATTACCCTCTGCCTTTTATTGATCAAATGCTAGAAACATTGTCTAAGCACACACACACTTTTGTTTTCTTGATGGATATTCTGGTTTTTCTCAAATACCCGTTTCACAACCTAATCAAGAGAAAACCACCTTTACTTGTCCTTTTGGAACTTATGCTTATAAACATATGTAATGCACCTGCTACCTTTCAAATATGTATGACTGCTATATTCTCTGGTTTTTGTGAAAAGATTGTTGAGGTTTTCATGGAAGATTTTTTCGTTTACGAAACTTCTTTTGATGATTGCTTGAGCAACCTTGATCGAGTTTTGCATAGATGTGAACAAACCAATCTTGTCTTGAATGGGAGAAGTGCCACTTTATGGTTAATGAAGGTATTGTCTTGGGGCATAAAATTTTTGAACGAGGTATTGAGGTGGATAAAGCTATAGTTGATGCAATTGAGAAAATGCCATGCCCTAAAGATATTGAAGGTATTCATAGTTTCCTTGGTCATGTTGGTTTCTATAGGAGGTTTATTAAAGACTTCTCTAAAATTTCTAGGCCTCTTACAAATCTTTTACAAAAGGATGTTCCATTTGTTTTTGATGATGATTGTGTAGAAGCCTTTGAAACACTTAAGAAAGCCTTAACTTCTGCATCTATAGTTCAACCACCTGATTGGAACTTGCCTTTAGAAATTATGTGTGATGCTAGTGATTATGTTATTGGTGTTGTTCAAGGGAAAAGAGTTGATAAGAAATTAAATTTTATTCTTATGCTAGCAAAACTCTAGACAGTGCCCAAAGAAATTATGCTACTACTGAAAAAGATTAGCAGTTGTGTTTGCTTGTGAAAAATTCAGATCTTACATTGTTGGTTCCAAGTGATTGTTCACACTGATCATGTTGCTACAAAATATCTCATAGAAAAGAAAGATGCTAAACCTAGACTCATTATGTGGGTTCTCTTGCTACAAGAATTTGATTTACATATCACTGGTAGGAAAGGAGCTGAGAACCCCGTAGTTGATAGCTTGTCTAGGTTATAAAATATTCTTGATGACCCACTACCTATAGATGATAGCTTTCCTGATGAACAACTAGCTCAATAAATGTTTCTCATAATACTCCTTGGTATGCTGATTATGCAAATTATATTGTTGCTAAATTTATACCACCTAGTTTCACATACCAAAAAAAGAAAAAAATCTTCTATGATTTAAGACAATACTTTTGGGATGGCCCACATCTTTATAAAGGAGTAGATGGTATTATTAGACATTGCGGACCTGAGCATGAACAGGAACAAATCCTACGGAAATGTCACTCTGAAGCTTATGGAGGATAACATGCAGGAGATAGAACTGCTCACAAGCAAGGTTTTAAATAGCGGATAGCGGAGTGATAGCGGATTGAGGTCGACGTAGCGGAATGTGGATAGCGGGCGATACTGCGGACGCTATGTCCACATAGCGGATTTGTAAAAACACTTGTAAATTTGAAATTGTTATGTATGTTTCTAAGATGTTGACAACAATATGACACTTGAATTGGACAATCGTCATTTATATAAGCATATAGACTATAACTGTCCCATCTAGACAATATTCACTCATGTAACCATGCTAACAAAGACTATCGGCATGACACAACACATAACCACTTCTCTCAGTCAGATCCATGTCCACTTTTCTTGGTCTTCTTCATCAATATCTTCGTCAACTTCTTGATTCTCCACCTCTTCTTCCATTTCCTCTTATTTTGCTACTTTCTTCTCTTCCTCCTCTTCTTCAACATCACCGGTTGTAGTTGTACAAGAAGCCCCTGATCCTCCTGAAGACATTGTGCTAGTAGACTACTACTGCAGAAAAAAGAAACAAACATAAGCTATTTGACTGAATTGCAAGTGTAGATAGTTGATTTTTATTTAGAAATTACCACTAAACTGAATTTGGAAATACAGTACAAAAGAAATTTTAAGTAAACTAAATTTACCACTACTAGTAGCCTTGTTGGCTGGTACAAAAGAAATTAAAACTAAGCTGAATTTATAAAGACAATACAGTGCAGCTTTCATCTGCTACATCAACATAAATGCAATCATGAGGCACAACTATATACTATAGTAGTAAATATGTACTATTCTATGAGCTGAGATACCGAATGCAATAGGAATCGAACAAAAACGTAAGTTTTCATCTTGTGTCAATGCTACCGAAGAGACTATGGACTGTTCTATGAGCTGAGCTCCCTCTAAATTTGTCAACTGTAACTACAAGTGCTACCTTGAGTAATTTTGTCTGCTAACTACTCTACTAAGCTATGCATCGAAGAGACTATGTCAGTAGGAGAATTTTATCTACTAACTGTAACTCTGTAAGTGCTAGTGCTACCGAAGATACTCCATAGCACTATGCATCGATTACTACCTCATGCAGGAGTACTATACATCGAGCAGTATAAAGAAAAAGCAGAGCAAAGCAGGTACCTTGAGGTGGTGAGCTGTCGGACTGAAGATTGTGAGGTGGGGAGCGCATCGAATGGATTGGAACATTGACCAGTAGGGGATGGGACGATGGGGGCGTCGAGCAGGGACCAGGGAGGGCGGAGGAGATGAGGGCGTTGAGCTTGAGCACCGGCGTCATAGTGAGGTACTGGCCGCTGAGGCGCCGAGGCACCGACTCGTCGTGTCGTCCCGCACCGGCCCGTCGCGACCAGCTAAGGGCGTCGAGCAAGATCCAGGAGGTGGCCGTCGTGATGGCTACTGCCTCAATGACCGGCAAGGAAGGCGCGAGGAGGAGGGGGGCTAGCGGAGTCGAGCCATCTGATGACGGTGAGCCTGGATGTGCCTCTCCGGCCAGCCTCCGGCCTTAGCCGCACCGCCGCTGGGGAAGTGCCAGACTGCCAGCTGCCCGCCGCCTGGTGATAGGATAAGATGAGTGGGTCAAACTAGAGAGGGTCGGTTGGGTGTACGTCTCAAATTTATACATACGTCTAATTTTTTCAGCTGTCCGCTATGACCGCAGCCGGCGTACGGAAAGGCCCGCTATTACGCTCTGACAGCCGATATAGCGGCCGCAACGTGCCAACCACGCTATTAGCGAGCGCAGCATTCGACTTGTAGCGGCTGGCCAGCGCTACCGCTATTGCGGCCGCAATAGCGGTCATAGCGGCCGCTATTTAAAACCTTGCTCACAAGGTATTGCAATCTGGTTTTTATTGGTCTACTCTCTTCAAGGATGCCCGTAAGTTTGTTTTATTTTGTGATGAATGTCAAAGGATAGGTAATATTGGTAAGCGTAGGGAAATGCCTATGAATTATTCACTTGTTGTTGAACCATTTGATGTTTGGGCTTTTGATTATATGGGACCTTTTCCTTCCTTTAATGGGTATACACATATTTTGGTTGCCGTTGGTTATGTCACTAAGTGGGTAGAAGCTATTCCAACTAGTATTGTTGATCATAACACTTCCATTAAAATGATTAAATAAGTTATTTTCTCAAGGTTTGGAGTCCCTAGATATTTAATGACTGATGGTGGTTCACACTTTATTCATGGTGCTTTTCATAAAATGCTTGCTAAATATGATGTTAACCATAGAATTGATTCACCTTATCATCCCCAATCTAGTGGTCAATTTGAACTTAGCAATAGAGAAATAAAATTAATATTACAAAAAAAATTCAATAGGCCCCGAAAGAATTGGTCTAAGAAATTAGATGATGCACTTTGGGCCTACAGAGCAGCCTATAAAAATCCTATGGGTATGTCTCCATATAAAATGGTTTATGGAAAGGCTTGTCATTTGCCTCTTGAGTTAGAACATAAGGCCTATTGGGCAATTAAAGAACTCAATTATGATTTCAAACTTGCTGGTGAAAAGAGGTTATTTGATATTAGCTCACTAGATGAATGGAGAACCCAAGCTTATGAAAATGCCAAACTATTCAAAGAAAAGGTTAAAAGGTGGCATGACAAAAGAATCCAAATGCGAGAATTCAAAGTTGGTGAATATGTTCTTTTGTACAACTCTTGTTTTAAATTTTTTGCAGGAAAGCTTCTTTCCAAATGGGAAGGACCATATATTATCAAAGAGGTTTATCGTGCTAGAGCCGTTAAGATCAATAATGTCGAAGGCACCAATCCAAAGGTGGTTAATGGGCAAAGAATTAAGCACTATATCTCATGTACGTCTATTAATGTTGAAAGCGATATTATTCAAACCATGACACCGGAGGAGCATATAAAATAAACCTTCTAGAACACTCGAGACCTGAAAAAGATGAGGTGTGTGATACGGTAAGTAAACGGACTCCAAAAAATCTACAAAATATTTTCTGTTAGTTTTGGAATATTAGAAAAATTAGGAAAATAAGAAACAACCTGGAAGGCAACCAAGGTGGGCACAATACACTAGGGCGCGCCTGCCCTACCTCGCACACCCTAGTGGGTTGTGCTCCCCTCGAGAACCTTCCGGACTCCGTTTTGCTTGTTTCCCAAGATAAAAAAAAATCTTTATATACCCCCTGGACGTATTGACCACTACATCACAGAGAAATCCTCTGTTCTTTTTTTGTGTTGTTTTCTTGTCAGATCTAGATCGCCATGGCTCCACCAAGCTCCTCGAAGGACAAGTTCTTTGAGAAGGTCATCAACCCGTATTTGTCGGATGTGATGAAGCACCCTCAAGCCATTGAGATGCGTGAGGGGGTGCTCCACATCCGGGATGTTCAGGGGCCCAAGAGGACGTGGAGCGTGGAGGCCGGGCTTGAGGCAGTGGAACAAGACATCTTCAAGTGCCAAGGGATGGTGGAGCATGGACTCAGCGCCAATCACTCCATGATCACAGAATTCATCCATGATCACATGGTGGATGGCCGGTCTATGAAGGACATCATCTTCACCTTCAACGAGCAAATCAATTTTCTGCAAAGCCAAATCTATGATCTTCAAAACCGAGTAGTCAAATATGAAGCAAGATTTAAAGGTATGAGTTTAGCTACCAGTTGCAGGACACGGGAGACTCGTGCATCCTCTTTTGATGGTGAGCCCCTGCCCTGGAAGTCAGAGGACAAGCTTTCTGCCTCATCACCACCACCTTCATGATCTTCCCCACCAAAGGAGACTTGAGTACATGCGTATGGGCACTCCCCTTGGCTTGTGCCAAGCTTGGGGGAGATGCCCCGGTATCGTATCACCATCACTTTTATTTACCTTTACTTATTTTAGTTCGATCATTAGTTACTTTGTGATTTAGTTGAATAAAAGTTTAGTATGATCTATTTTCGATTCTTAGTTTCAAGATCTATCTATCTTTGTAATCGAGTGAGAGCGATATAATAAAGTTTTGTTTGAGTTTTTGCTTCTGTACCTTTTATGCTTCAAGCAAAATAAAATAATGAAAAAAGATCATATGCTAATCTTATGTTAAGTAATGACATCACATAAGGAAAAGTACAAGTGGTAAAATTTGTTGAAAGTTGAAAAACATAGCATTAGTCAATGATGCAATTCATGGAAGAAATAATAAGGGAAGAGAATATTCACATGCAAATACACTATCTTGGACGTCTTTTATGATTGTGAGCCCCCATTCAATATTATATGCCAAAATTGTTGACGTTGGACAAGGAAGACAACGTAATGATTTATGTTTATTCATATTCACATAGAAGTTATACTGTCATAGATCCTTCAACATGTGGTGCTTGCTCAATATCTTTGCTAGCCAAAAAAATCCGCACTAAGTAAAGATACTACTTGTGCATTCAAAAACCCTTAAACCCAAACTCTTATTTTTGAGAGTCCACCATACCTACCTATGGATTGAGTAAGATCCTTCAAGTAAGTTGTCATCGGTGCAAAATGGCAATAAAAATTGCTTTTAAATGTGTTTGATCATTTAGTGTAAGAGAAAATTGAGCATTGTACGAACTTGTGATGGCAAAGTAATAAAAGCGACGGACTGCATAATAAAGGTTGCTATCACAAGGGGCAATGTAACTTGACATTCTTTTGCATTAAGGGATTGTGCATACAAACAAAAAAGCGCATGACAACCTCTGCTTCCCTCTGCGAAGGGCCTACCTTTTACTTTATGTATTTATTTTTCATTCAAGAGTCAAAGTATTCTTCCCTTTTCTTTTTATTTTTTTCTCATTTTGCAAGCATCATGTGGTGGGGAAGATCTAGGCACATATACCCAGTTGGATATGAGTGAGCATGAGTTATTATTGTTGACATCACCCTTGAGGTGAATAAGTTGGGAGGCAAAACTATGAGCCCCTATCTTTCTATGTGTTCGGTTGAAACTTTTTGCTCATGTGTATGCAGTGAGTGTTAGCAATCATAGAAGATTAAATGATGGTTGAGTATGTGGACTTGCCAAAAGGCTCTGATACGAGACCCTTCCTGAAAATATGATAAATTGTAGTTGCAAAGTAGACTCAGAACATAGTTTGTTGATTTTCAATAGAGTTTATGCTTTTACTTCGATGTTGTGACGAATTATTACTTGTTCATGAGAAGTTCTATGATAGGGTTATATTATAAAGTTTTATAATAAATTTTGTTGTTGTTATAATAATAATATGCATGATGCTACTATGTCTGTATTTTGTTTTTATTGACACCTCTCTCTCTCTCTAAGCATGTGGACATGTTTTTCGATATCGGTTTTTCGCTTGAGGACAAGCGAGGTCTAAGCTTGGGGGAGTTGATACATCCATTTTGCATCATGTTTTCCTATTGTTATTTATAATGTTTTATGCATAATAATGCTTTATGGAGTAATTCTAATGCCTTTTCTCTCATAATATGCAAGGTTTACACAAAGAGTGAGAATACCGGCAGCTGGAATGCTGGACCAGAAAAAATACGTAGAGATACCTATTTTGCACATCTCCAAATGAGCTAAAATTTTACGGAGAATTATTTTGGAATATATGAAAAAATACTAGAGAAAATAACTACTGGAGGGGGGCACTTGAGCACCATAAGACACTAGAGCGCGCCAGCCCCCCCCCCCCGACGCACCCCAGTGGGTTGTGGTTAGCCCATCCCCCCCTCTGGTGCCCTTCTTCTGGTATAAGTCATTTTGACCTAGAAAAAATATAGGGAGGACTTTCAGGATGCCTCCGTCTCGAGGTGGAACTTGGGAAGGAGCACTTTTGCCCTCCGTCGAAGCGATTCCGCGGGAGGAACTTCCCTCCCGGAGGGGAAAATCAAAGCCATCGTCATCACCAACAACCCTCTCATCTTTGGGAGGCCAATCTCCATCAACATCTTCAACACCACCATCTCCTCTCAAACCCTAGTTCATCTTTTGTGTTCAATCTTTGTACCGGAATCTCAGATTGGTACTTGTGGGTGACTAGTTGTGTTGATTACATCTTGTAGTTGATTACTATATGGTTTATTTGGTGGAAGATTATATGTTCAGATCCATTATGCTATTTAATACCCCTCTGATCTTGAGCATGAATATTATTTGTGAGTAGTTACTTCTGTTCTTGAGGCCTAAGGGAATGCATTGTGGAGTAGCTATTAGATGATGGGTTGCTAGAGTGACAGAAGCTTGAACCCTAGTTTATGCACTACTTTGTAAGGGGCTGATTTGGATCCAAATGTTTAATGCTATGGTTAGATTTTATCTTAATACTTTTTCTCGTAGTTGCGGATGCTTGCGAGGGGGTTAATCATAAGTGGGAGGTTTGTTCAAGTAAGAACAGTACCCAAGCACTGGTCCACCCACATATCAAATTATCAAAGTAGCGAACGCGAATCAAACCAACATGATGAAAGTGAGTAGATGAAATTCGTGTGTGCCCTCGAGAACACTTTGATTATTATAAGAGACCATTTTGTCCTGTCCTTTGCCACAAAAGGATTGGGCTACCTTGCTACACTTTATTTACCATTATCGTTACTTGTCCATTATAAATTATCTTGCTATCAAACTACCTGTTACCGACTATTTCAGTGCTTGCAGAAAATACCTTGTTGAAAACCACTTGTCATTTCCTTCTGCTCCTCGTTGGGTTTGACACTCTTACTTATCGAAAGGACTACGATTGACCCCCTATACTTGTGACTCATCAAGCACATGGTGGTCCTTAACTTGTCCAGAACCACATCGACCCCTTGTAGGCCCCGGGGCAGCCGTCGTGGCATTACAAGGGGGACAGCGACCCAATGTGCATGCACCGGGGCCAGCGTGATGATGATGATGTGGTACTAATCCTCAAGGTTCTTTTAAACATCTAGGCCATTGATGCTCTTCCGGAGACCATCTGGCCATTCTATCACGAAGATAGGCGCGAAGAAATCCTGGGGATGATGACAGCGTGCAGTCGGTGGGGGTATCATCACCAAGGGTATGGAGGGCGTCGAGCACCCAAACCCATTCGCTTTTCGGGTGATCCCGAGCGATGCCAGTTCTGAAGACTCCAGAGGTGAGGAGGAGCTTGACGACGTGACCAATGAGGAGGCCCCGACGGAGGGTGAAATGGTAGAGCCTCCGCCAACGGCGAAGAAATGCGATAAGGCTTTGGTGAGGGAGTAAACGGCCTGGAAGGCAACAAACAGTACCGCCCAGTCAACATCATTAGTCTGGGCAGGTTCCGCTTGCTGACGATGTCATACGACGTCGGCTCATCCTTGACCCAGCGTCCGATCTGGACGCCGCGTAGTGCGGGGGCGACGCCGGCTCATCCTTGACACGATGTCCGATCTGGACGCTGATACGTCTCCAACGTATCTATAATTTTTTATTATTCCATGCTATTATATTATCCATCTTTGATGTTTATATGCACTATTATGCTATTTTATAGCATTTTTTGGACTAACACACCCAGGAAGGTTCGGGAGGAGGCCAGAAGATCCACAGATTGGTGACAAGCCTGCAAGGCGCGCCCTAGGTGGGGCGCGCCCCATGAGCTTGTGGGCCCCCCGTGGCACTTCCAACCCTAATCTCAACTCCATAAATACCCAAATATTCCATCTAGGGGCCGCAAGCTTCTGTTCTCGTGAGATCCCATCTAGGGGCCTTTTCCAGCACTCCGCCGGAGGGGGATTCGATCACAGAGGGCTTCTACATCAACCTTGCTGCCCCTCCAATGATGTGTGAGTAGTTTACCACAGACCTACGCATACATAGCTAGTAGCTAGATGGCTTCCTCTCTCTTTTTGATCTTCAATACAATGTTCTCCTCGATGTTCTTGGAGATCTATTCGATGTAATCTTATTTTGCGGTGCGTTTGTTGAGATCCGAAGAATTGTGTGTTTATGATCAGATTATCTATGAATATTATTTGAGTCTTATTTGAACTCTTTTATGCATGATTAAGATAGCTTTGTATTTCTCTCTGATCTATTGATTTGGTTTGGCCAACTAGATTGATTTTTCTTGCAATGGGAGAGGTGCTTTGTAATGGGTTCAATCTTGCGGTGTCCTCACCCAGTGACAGAAAGGGTAGCGAGGCACATATTTGTATTGTTTCCATTAAGGATAAAAAGGTGGGGTTTATTCATATTGATTGGATCTACCCCTCTACATCATGTCATCTTGCTTAAGGCGTTACTCCTTTCTTGTTAACTTAATACACTAGATGCATGATGGATAGCGATCGATGTGTGGAGTAATAGTACTAGATGCAGGAAGGAGTCGGTCTACTTGTCACAGACGTGGTGCCTATATTCATGATCATTGCCTCAGATATCGTCATAACTATGTGATTTTCTATCAATTGCTCAACAGCAATTTGTTTACCCACCATGTGCGTTCTTTCAAGAGAGAAGGCTCTAGTAAAAATTATGGCCCCCGGTCTATTTCTATCATATTATTTTCAGATCTATAAAACCAAAAACCCAAAAATACCTTGCTGCAATTTATTTACCTATACTTTATTTTGCACTTTTACTTATCTTTTAAACATATCTCTATCAGATCTCATCCTTGCAAGTAACCGTGAAGGGATTGACAACCACTTTATCACGTTGGGTGCAAGTATTTGTTTGTTTGTGCAGGTGCTATCATTGGAGACTTGTGTGTTCCTCCTATTGGATTGATACCTTGGTTCTTAACTGAGGGGAATACTTATCTCTACTTTGTTGTATCACCCTTTCCTCTTCAGACGCCACGGTTGCGCTTGGGTGACGCCGACTCGTCCTTGACCCGCGGAAGCGGGGACGCGACCGGAGTTGGTTTCTCGGGCCGCGGTGTCTGCATGGAAGCGGCAACGCACGCGAGGTCACGTTCGTTAGTGTCTCCCTCCCATACGATCAAATCGGGGCCATCAATGTCGACCGCTGCATGCTCTGGGCCGGCATGAATGCGGTGCGGGCGTTCGATAAAAAGCACTGGAGAAGTGGTGGATTTTTTGGTGGGACAGGG